>NC_066512.1:24095768-24108268 GCF_024679095.1 Eriocheir sinensis
TCCTTGTCAGTCTCCACCATACATATCCTCCTCCTCCTCCTCCTCCTCTTTCTTTTCCTCCTCTTCCTTCATTCCTTCTTTTTCTATGACTATATTTTTCCTCCTTATCCTCCTCCTCTTCTTCATCTCATTCTTTACATTATCTTATTTCTTCATTTACTATCATTCTCTATCCTTCTCATCTTCCTTTATTCACTCTTCTTCTATCTTCAACTTATTCTATTCCTCCTCCTCCTCCTCCTCCTCCTCCTCCTCCTCCTGGTTCTTTTTTTTTTACTCCTTTATCCTACTCCTCTTCTTCCTCCTCTTCTCCTTCTTCTTCTACTGCTTATCCTTCTCTTCCTTTTCTTCTTCCTTTTTTAACTATCTATTTCTCCTTTTACTCTCTGTCCTCCTCCTCCTCCTCCTCCTCTCTTCCACATCTCATTTTCTTCTTTTATGTCCACTTCTATTCCTCCTCCTCCTCCTCTCCTCCTCCGATTTCTTTTTTTACCTCTACTTCTATTCCTCCTCCTCCTCCTCCTCCTCCTCCTCCTCCTCCTCCTCCTCCTCCTCCTCCTCCTCCTCTTCCTCCTCCTCCTCTCATTACATCCACACACACGCTCATCCTCGTCCCTTCGCCACAACAACCGTGACTGCCCAACACAACCCCTCATCTCTCTCTCTCTCTCTCTCTCTCTCTCTCTTTTTTTTATCTTAACTTGCAAGAGTACTATATCCTTTTCCTCTTCCTTCCTCTCCTCCTCCTCTTCCTCTTCCTCTTCCTCCTCTACCGTACTGAAGAGGAATGTAGTCACCTCCTGAACGGCCTCTAAACACACACACACACACACACACACACACACACACACACACACACACACACACACACACACACAGGTCAACGTCCAGTCTCTCTCTCTCTCTCTCTCTCTCTCTCTCTCTCAAATGTCAACACCACAATTGGCTTCATTACAATGCATAATTATTCATTCCGACACACACACACACACACACACACACACACACACACACACACACACACACACACACACACACACACACACACAGGAACGTACAATGGATGAAACACACATGACATAACACACACACACACACACACACACACTAACAGGAGGGAACGCACATCAAAATAAAGATAAGGTGAAGCCGTAACAACAACAACAACAACAACGACACCAAACAGCAACAGGTAAAATTATAATGTTTTTTTTATTTTCTTTGTAGCCTCTCTCTCTCTCTCTCTCTCTCTCTCTCTCTCTCTCTCTCTCTCTCTCTCTCTCTCTCTCTCTCTCTCTCTCTCTCTCTCTCTCTCTCTCTCTCAGGTGACCTTCCTTACCTTATCTACCTGAGCTTATTAACGATGCTACCTTTATCGACCTCTCTCTCTCTCTCTCTCTCTCTCTCTCTCTCTCTCTCTCTCTTCTCTCTTCTTCTTTTTCTTCTTCTCCTTCCTCTTCTTCTTCTTCCTCCCTTCTTTCTTCCCTTCCTTCTATCTTTTCCTTTCCTCTAATTAATCTTTTTACGATGTCTCTTCTTCGATCGCCTGCTTATCATTCTTCCTTATTCTTTCTTTATTTTTCATTCACTTCTTTTCTCTCTTCCTTCATTTATTCACCTTCCACCTCTCTCTCTCTCTCTCTCTCTCTCTCTCTCTCTCTGTTCATTCACTCTCTTATCTTCACTTTTTTTTCCTCTCCTTCTTTTTATTCATTATCCTTCTATTCTATCCTTCTATTTTCCGTCTCCTATGTCTGTTTTTTTCCGTCCCTCTTTTCACTTCTATTCTGTCTATTCTCTTTACTCCCCTCCTACCCCCCTTTCGTATTTTAGTTCTATGATTTTCCTCCCCTCCCCCCTCCCCGTCCACTCCCCAGTCCCTTTCCTCCCCCTTCCCTATTTTCATTATACAGTTTTCCTCTCCTCCCCCTCCGCGTCCACACCCCAGTCCCTTTTCCTTCCCCTTTCCGATTTCCCTTTCCACCATTTACAGACCCCTTTCCTCCCCCTCTCTCCCTCTGGTGGCCCTCCTCTCCCCATTCCTTACCCTTTTCTACTCTCCATTCCCCTATTTACACTCCCCCTAACCCCTCCTCCTCCTCCCCTACCCCCTATCCTTCCCCTCCTCCCCTACCCCCTTTCCTTCCACTTCAACTTCTGTATTCTATCTTTAACCTCTTCTCTTTTTTTCTCTTCATTCACTCTTTTATCCACTTTTTTCCCTCTCCTTACTTTTATTCACAATCCTTCCATCGTCCACCTTTCCTTCCCTTCACCTGTCTATTCCGACCTATTCCCATTCCTTCTACCTCCCCCTTCCTTCCTATTCCCATTCCTTCTCCCTCCCCTTCCTTTATATTTTCCTCCCTTTTATCTCCCCCTACCTTCCTATTCCCATTCTTTCTCCCCCTTCCTTCCTATTTCCTATTCTCCCTTCCAGCCTTTACCCCCCCCTCCCTCCACCTTGCCCGTCCCCCTCCCCCCCCCCCTCCCCCTTCACCTGGGCCACTGCGGACACACAGGTATATCTTATCGGCCATTACAGAGGCGGTCGTGGCCTTCACACCTGACCCCCTTCCCCCCCCCCCCATTCCCTTCCTCTTACCTCCCCTTCCCCCCCTCCGCCCTTATTAGGTGACCTGTGGGTGGGTGCCGCCTCTCTCTCTCTCTCTCTCTCTCTCTCTCTGTACTACACACTCGTTCACCTTTACCAAAATCAAAACAAATTCCTTTCCTTTTTTTTTTGTAGTTTTCACGTTTTTTATTCTTCTATTTTCATTAGTCACGTCATTGGCAGAAGTGGAGGAGGAGGAGGAGGAGAGAGTCACGATCTTGCCACGCCTGGAACGCAGAAGGGGAGGGGAAGGGAGGGGAAGCGTAGAGGGGGGGGGAAGAGAGGAGGGGAAGAGGTAGGAGAATGGGAGGGACGGAGGGAGGGAGGGGAGATAAGAATGTGAGGAAGGGAGGGTGATGGAGGAGCTGGGGAGGAGGGGGAGGAAGGGAGGAAGGAAGACAGGAAGAAAGGAAAGGAAGAATGGAAGAAAGGAAGGAAGGAAGGAAGGAAGGAAGGAAGAACAGTAAGCATATGGCACGAAGAGAGGAGGAAGAGGAAGAGGGAAGAAAGAGGAGGAAGAGGAAGAGGAGGAAGGAGGAAGGGGGAGATGAAAAGGGGCAGGTAAGGCAGTAGGCGAATGAATAAATGAATGAAGGAAGGAAGGAAGAGGAAGAATGGAAGAGAAATGGAGTGAGCATAAGGGAGGGAGGAGGAAGGAAGGGGAAGAGGAGGAGAAGGGGAGGGAAAGGTAAGGGGTGAAGGGGGTATCAAAAGGTCGTGAGGTAAGGAATAGGAAGGGCAGGAAAGGGGGCAAAGGGTGAGGAGGGCAAGGAGGAGGAGGAGGAGGAGGAGGAGGAGGAGGAGGAGGAGTCGGGTTACTTTGGGCTGGGTAGGGCAGGAGATGGATTGGACAGGGCAAAGAAAGGTAAGGTAAGGTTAGGTAAGGCAAGGTAAGGTAAGGTAAGGTAAGGTAAGGTAAGGTTAGGTAAGGCAAGGTAAGGTAGGGTTAGTTAGGGCAAGGTAAGGTAAGGCAAGGTAAGTTAAGGTAAGGTGGGGTTAGGCAAGGCAAGGCAAGGTAAGGTAGGGTTGAGTAAGGCAAGGCAAGGCAAGGTAAGGTAAGGTAAGGTAAGGTAAGGTAAGATAAGGCAAGGCAAGGCAAGGTAAGGTAAGGTATGGCAAGGTAAAGGTAAAGAAAGTAAAGTTAGATAGGATTAAGTCAGAGGTAAGGCAAGGCAAGGTAAGTAAGGCAAGGTAAAGGCAAGGTAAAAATAAAGTTAGGCAAGGCAAGGTAAGGTAAGGCAAGGTCAGGTGAGGTTAGTCACGGTCACCTGTGGCTCTTTCAGCACACATGTGGCTCCAAAATCTCCATCAACAATTATGGATATACTTCGTCAACCCAACTCTATATTCCTCCCTTTAAATCATTTCTTTCACTTCTCTTTGGCATCTTGATCTCCTAACGTGTGCAGGGGAGAGGAGGGAGGGAAGGATAGGGGTTAGGTAAGGTTAAGGTTAGGGAAAGGCAAGGTAAGGTTAAGTTAGGTAATGTTAGGTGAGGTTAGGGTAGGGGAAGAAGAGGAGGGAAGGGAAGGGATTGAAGGGGAGGGAAGGACAGGGGTTAGGTATGATCTATGTAAAGGAAAGGTAAGGTTAAGTTAGGTAATGTTAGGTGAGGTTAGGGTAGGAGAAGAAGAGGGAAGGAAAGGAAGGGAAAGGGACTGAAGGGGAGGGAAGGGAAGGGAGAGAAAGAGACTGAAGGGGAGGGGAAGGAAGGGAGAGAAAGGGACTGAAGGGGAGGGGAAGGAAGGGAGAGAAAGGGACTGAAGGGGAGGGGAAGGAAGGGAGAGAAAGGGACTGAAGGGGAGGGGAAGGAAGGGAGAGAGAGGGACTGAAGGGAGGGGAGGGGAGGGGCGGGAAGTGAAGGGAAGGGAGAGAAAGGGAGGGAAGGGGAGGGAGAGAAAGGGACTGAAGGGAAAGAAAGGAAAGGGGTTAGGTAAGTAATGAAATGCTTATGTCAGATTAGGTAAGATAAGGTTAGGTTAGAGAAGGGAATCAGAGAGGATAGGTAGGTTAGGAGGAGAAGAGGGAGAGAAGGGGAGGAAGGGATCAGGGGTTAGGTAAGATCAATTGTAAAGGTAATGTTATGTTAGGTAAGGTTAGGTTAGAGGGTAGAGGAAGGGGATCATAGGTGGTAGGTAGGTAAGGAGAAGGGGGAGAAGGGGAAAGAAGGGAGGGAGGGGGGAGAAACGGAAGAGAAGGGAGAAAAGAGAAGAGAAGGGGGAGAGAAGGAGAAAAGGGAGAAAGGGAAGAGAAGGGAGAAAACGGGGAAAAGAGAGAAAGGGAAGAGAAGGGAGAAAACGGGGAGAGAAGGGGAGGGAAGGGAGAAAAGGGAGGGAAGGAGGAGAGATGGGGAGGGGAGGGAGATAGAAGGTGAGGGGAGGGAGAGAGAAGGTGAGGGGAGGGAGAGAGAAGGTGAGGGAAGGGAGAGAGGTGAGGTGAGGGGGAGAAAAGGGGAGGGGAGGGAGAGAAAAGGGAAAGGGAGGGAAGGGGGAGAAAAGGGAGAGAAGGGGAAGAAATGGGGAGAAAAGGGAGGGGAGGGAGGGGAGGGGGTAGAGGTCAGGTGAGATCAAATGTAAAGGTTAATTGGAATACCATTTACACCTGTACTTCAGATTTCCAGGGGGAGAGAGAGAGAGAGAGAGAGAGCGCAAACCTCAAAAATTCTCTCTCTCTCTCTCTCTCTCTCGACCCAGTTATCAGCAGCTGTGAGATAAGTGATTCACGCCACTTGTCCGAATCTCTCTCTCTCTCTCTCTCTGTGTGGGATAACGTATATACTGCAGAGGAGGAGGAGGAGGAGGAGGAGATAATGGGAGGGAAAAAGAGGAAAGGAGGGAAGGAAAAATAAAAATGAAGTGAAAAGGAGGAAGGAAAGGGGGAAGGAGAATTGAAGAGGAGGAAGAAGAAGAAGAAGAAGATAAGGCAGTGGATAAGGAGATTAGAGAAGAAAAAAAAATAAGAGGGAATGTGGAACGAAGAGTGGAAGAGGACATATTTATTATTTTATTAGGTTTTATTATTAAGAAAAAAAGAAGAGGAGGAGGAGGAGGAGGAGGAGGAGGAGGAGGAAGTATATGCTTGAGATAAGATAGTAGATAACCAGAGCATTCCTAAGTCTGTCTGTCACCAAATAACTGACTAACTGACTATAAAAAAAATTCGACTGATTGACTGACTGGGGAGCCGAACATCACGAAGCCAGAACTGATAAGCTTCAAACTGACTGACAGAGAGGATCAAACCCCTTTTAACGCAGGATCACGGAGAGAGAGAGAGAGAGAGAGAGAGAGAGAGAGAGAGAGAGAGAGAGAGAGAGAGAGAGAGAGAGAGAGAGAGAGAGACCTGCATCCTTCGTGACCTCTCCCAAGAATACACACACACACACACACACACTAACTTACCGACACTGACTGGATTAACTAACTGACTGGCTAACTGACTGACTGACTGACTGAATGGAATAACTGACAAATGACTAACTGACTGACTGACTGACTGAATGAATGTCTGAGAAATGACTAACCGACTGACTGACTGACTGACTGAAGGAAGGAGTAACTGAGAAATGACTAACCGACTGATTGACTGAATGAACTAGCCGACTGACTGCCTGAAACTGACTTAATATTTGATTCAACTACGACTTACACTGTAGGAGGTGCGCGTGGCCTCCGAGCTCCTCTCCGTCACAGCAGCTACTTACGGTTTCGCAAATACCCATACCACGAGAGCAAGTCACTTATGCAAAAAGTAAATAAACAAACAATAAAAAAAAAACAATTACCATCTATCGGTTGTTAAGTTGAAAGTTCTTAATTATCGAACGGGACGAACATTGTTAAAAGATAATAGTGATGATGATGAGGAAGAAGAGGGAGACGGAGATAAGAAAAAGGAGAACGAATAGGAGATAAAACAAGGAAGAGGAGGAGGAGGAGGAGAGGGAAGTGGGGAAAAATGAGGAAGAGGAGGAGGAAGCAAAAAGAAAAGTGGAAAAGGAAGAAAAGTATGGAAAATAAAAATAAGAGGAGGTGGAAGAGGAGGAAGAAGAGGGAAGTGGGGAAAAATGAGGAAGAGGAGGAGGAAGAAGCAAAAAAGTGGAAAAGGAAGAAAAGTATGGAAAATAAAAATAACAGGAGGAAGAGGAGGAGGAGGAGGAGGAGGAGGAGGAGGAGGAGGAGGAGGAGGAGGAGGAGAAGGAGGAGGAGGAGGAGGGAAACAAGGCGTAGGAGAAAGAGAATGTGGAAAAAAAAAAAACAGGAGGAAAGGAAAATAAAAAAAATATATAAAATGAGAAAAAAAAAACGGAAATAGGAAAAGGAAAAGAGGAAGAAGGAAAAAGATGGAATAGGAAGAAAAGGAAGAAGAAGGAGGAGAATAAATAATAATCACAAAAAATCACCAACCAATTATCTGTATTCCCTCGCTGTGGTGGTGGTGGTGGTGATGAAGGTGGTGGTGGTGATGGTGGTGATGACGGTGGTGACGTAATCGGTGTCAGTAGTGGTTGTTCACAATATATCTCATCACCAATCTCTCTCTCTCTCTCTCTCTCTCTCTCTCTCTCTCTCTCTCTCTCTCTCCACGACACCACCCTTCCGCAAAATCACACCGCCAACTGCAACTCTCTCTCTCTCTCTCTCTCTCTCTCTCAAGCACTTAAGGAGTCGCGCGTGTGCTTCGAAGCGCTTCAACTCCGGTACTGGTGGTGATGGTGGTGGTGATTGTGGTGTTGACTGATAGTGGTGTTAATCTTATCTCTGGTGATACGAGATGGTAAGAGGAGAGGAAGAGGGAGAGGAGGTGGGGGGAGGGAGAGAGGGAGGAGGAGAAAGGAATGTTCGAGACTTTGGTTCATTTGATTCATTAGAAACTTACGAATGGATGAATGGATGAATGGATAAGTGGGATTTTAATAAGGTTCTAATGGGAAGAGAACCGGGCAGGACACGTAATGGGTTCAAGTTCGATAAATTCAGATTCAACACGTAGTAATGGGTTCAAGTTCGATAAATTCAGATTCAACACGTAGTAATGGGTTTAAGTTCGATAAATTCAGATTCAACACGTAGTAATGGGTTTAAGTTCGATAAATTCAGATTCAACACGTAGTAATGGGTTTAAGTTCGATAAATTCAGATTCAACACGTAGTAATGGGTTTAAGTTCGATAAATTTAGATTCAACACGTAGTAATGGGTTTAAGTTCGATAAATTTAGATTCAACACGTAGTAATAGATTTAAGTTCGATAAATTCAGATTCAACACGTAGTAATGGGTTTAAGTTCGATAAATTTAGATTCAACACGTAGTAATGGGTTTAAGTTCGATAAATTTAGATTCAACACGTAGTAATAGATTTAAGTTCGATAAATTCAGATTCAACACGCAGTAATGGGTTTAAGTTCGATAAATTCAGACTCAACACGTAGTAATGGGTTTAAGTTCGATAAATTCAGATTCAACACGTAGTAATAGATTTAAGTTCGATAAATTCAGATTCAACACGCAGTAATGGGTTTAAGTTCGATAAATTCAGATTCAACACGCAGTAATGGGTTTAAGTTCGATAAATTTAGATTCAACACGTAGTAATGGGTTTAAGTTCGATAAATTTAGATTCAACACGTAGTAATGGGTTTAAGTTCGATAAATTTAGATTCAACACGTAGTAATGGGTTTAAGTTCGATAAATTTAGATTCAACACGTAGTAATGGGTTTAAGTTCGATAAATTTAGATTCAACACGTAGTAATGGGTTTAAGTTCGATAAATTTAGATTCAACACGTAGTAATGGGTTTAAGTTCGATAAATTTAGATTCAACACGTAGTAATGGGTTTAAGTTCGATAAATTTAGATTCAACACGTAGTAATGGGTTCAAGTTCGATAAATTTAGATTCAACACGAAGTAATGGATTTAAGTTCGATAAATTCAGATTCATGAAGACAAAGAGTCGATTCCACAATCCAACACAGTGTCTTCGTAACAGCCCGAACCAAACTATAGAATCCCATACAATCCAAAATGGGGAGGTCTTCGATGCCACATTAAATACACAAGACTTTTCCTGTATAGTTTCATCAAATCTGTGAACTTAAATATAAACATCAGACACTATACAAGGAAATTTCGAAGGCTCTGGTATTGGTTTGGGAGTTTACTAACCCATCATGGCGAACTGTGAAACTGGACCAAAGACAAGAATCGGCTTACCAACAGAGTGGTGGACGAGTGGAACAGGCTGGGCAGTTATGTTGTGAGTGCCAGTACGATAATCACATTCAATAATAGATAAGTTCATGGATGGTGAGGTTAGGTGAGGTTAGGTTCACAGGAGCTGCCTTGCATAGCCTATACCTACCGGCCTCTTGCAGACTCCTAAGGTTCGAATATTCTTACGATGCTGATTCGGAAAGCTTCGGAATCTGCTTCGTTTTGTTTTTTGTTTTGTTTTTGTTTGAGTGGAAAATGGAAAGTAAAGAAAAGTGAGAGGAGTAATCAGAGTGGAGATAAAAGGAGAGAAGAGGAAAGGAAATGAGAAGGGAAAAGGAGAGGAGTGGGAAGGAGAATAGATTGAAAGAGGAGGAGAGGAGAGGATATAAAAGGAGAGAAGATGAAAGGAAATAAGAAGAGAAGGGTAAAGGAAAGGAGAGGAAAGGAAAGGAGAATAGATTGAAAGAGAAGAGAAAAAAAAAGAGAAAGGAAAAGGAAGAATGAAGTAGGAGAGAGAGGCAGTCTGAAGGGAGCGGAAGGAAGGAAGGAAGGAAGGAAAGAAGGAAGGAAGGAAAAGAAAGAAAGGAAGGAAGGAAAGGAAGGAAGAAAAGGAAAGGGAAAGAAGGAAGGAAGGAAGGAAGGACAGGGAAGGAAGAATAGGTAGGTCGGGCAGGGTGAAAGGGAAGTAAGGGAGGAGGTGTGTGTGTGTGTGTGTGTGTGGGGGTAATTGTAGGTGACGAATGAGTGAGATCGTTACCCATTCCTCTTTTTTTATCTCCCTCCCTCCCTCCCTTCCCTTCCCTTCCCTTCTCTCCTCCTCCCCTCCCCTCTCCTAAAAAAAAAAAGATAATTATACATCGGCAATTATCTATCTTATCACCTCCTTGGCCATACTGATGACCCTCCTCCTCCTCCTCCTCTTCTTCCTCTTCTTCTTCTTCTTTTCTCCTCCTCCTCCTCCTCTCCTTCTTCTTAAACTCATCCTCCTCATCGTCCTCCTCCTCCTCCTTCTCTTCTTCTTCTTCTTCTTCTTCTTCTTCTTCTTCTCCTCCACCACTATCCTCATCATCAGAGAGAGAGAGAGAGAGAGATCTCTCTCTCTCTCTCTCTCTCTCTCTCTCTCTCTCTCTCTCTCTGATGATGATGAGGGTTTATATAAGAATCACAAATGTTGAAATAAAAACAAAGAAAATTTATATAAACAATGAATAAAAGACAAAAAGGAAAGAAGAAAATATGAAGAAAAGGAAGAAAAAGGAGGAATAATAAAGAAAATGATAATAAATAAAAGACAAAAGAAGTAAAAATGAAGAAAAAGAGGAAAAAGAAGAAAGTCGAAAATAAAGTAGAAATTGAGGAGAAGGAAGGAAAAGGAGAAGGAAGGAGAGAAAAGAACGAAAAGAAAAATGAGGGAACAAAGAAGAAAAACAGGGAGAGGAGAAGAAAGGAAGGAAAGGAAGAAAAAAATAAGTAGGGAGGAGAAAAAGTTATGTACAGAGAATAAAACAAGAGAAGACAAGAGAAAAGGAAAGTGGGAAAGAAGAAAAAACAACATGAAAGGAAGGAAGGAATGAAGGAAAAAAGTTAACAAAAAAGGATAATGAAGAAAATTAGAAAGGAGGAACAGATAAAGAAATAAAGGAGATGAAAAAGAGGGAAAAAAGGAGAAAGAAAAGGGGACAGAAAAGGAAAAGAAAAAGGGAAGATGAGAAAGAAAAGGGAAAATCAGGAAATGGAAACGAGGGAGATGGAAAAGGGAAAAAAGAGGAAAGAAAAAGGTAAAGAAAAGGAAAAAGATGAAAGAAAAAGGAAAAGAAAAAAAGATGAAAGGAAGGAAGGAAGGAAATTCTCGATAACATTCTTCTCCCTTACGTATGTAAACAGTTTGATAAGAAAGGTTTACACACACACACACACACACACACACACACACACACACACACACACACACACACACACAAACACACACACACACACACACACACGAAATCTAGAAAAAAAAAGTTATCTTGCTCTGGAAAAGGAAAGGGAAGGAAGAAAAAGGGGAAGGGGAAAGAAGGGGAGTAAGGGAATGGAAAGGAAGAAAGGAAGGACATGGAAGGGAAGGGAAGGGAAGGGAAGGGAAGGGAACGGAAGGAAACGGAAGGGAAGGGAAGGGAAGGGAAGAGAATGGAAGGGAACGGAAGGGAAGGGAAAGGAACGGAAGGGAAGGGAACGGAAGGGAAGGAAGGAAGAAGGAAGGAAGGAGGAAGGAAGGAACAGGGGAAGGAAGGGAACAGAAGGGAAGGAAGGGAAGGGAAGATAATGGAGGGAACGGAAGGGAAGAAAATAGAAGGGAACAGAAAATATGGGAGGGAAAAATGGAAAAGGAAAAGAAAGGGAGAGGAAAGGAAAGAGAAGGGAAAGGAACGGGGAGACAAAAAAAGATATGACAGAGGGAGAAAAGGAAAAAGAAAGGACATTTGAAGAAAGGGAAAGAAGGAAAGGGGGAAAAAAGAAAGAAAGAAAAGAAACAATGAAGAAAAGGAGGAAAAAAATAATGGAAACTAAAAAATAAGAAAAGAAAGATGGAAGAAACGAGACAAGGAAGAAAGAAGAAAGGAGAGAAGAGGAAGGGAGAGAAGAGGAAGGGAGAGAAGAGGAAGGGAAAGAAGAGGAAGGGAAAGAAGAGTAAGGGAGAGAAGAGGAAGGGAAAGAAAAGGAAGGGAGAGAAGAGGAAGGAGGAAGAGGAAAGAAGGGAGAGGAAAGAAAGGAACAGAGGAAATGAAGAGATGAGAAGGGGAGAGAAGGGAGGTTGGAGAAGGGAACGAAGGGAGGGGGCGAGGGGGGAAAGGGAGGGGGCGAAGGGGGAAGGGGGCGAGGGCACTCCCTTCCAAACGGCCATGGTCAAGGCTACACACACACACACACACACACACACACACACACACACACACACACACACACACAACCGCTCTCATAGATGACGTCACCTGAGAGAGAGAGAGAGAGAGAGAGGGGGGCACACACGCATATACACAAAAAGGTTAATTGGCAACGTGGTTCAAGGGGCGAACAGGTGCTTCTCAGGTAAGGAGGAGGAGGAGGAGGAGGAGGAGGAGGAGGAGGAGGAGGCAGTCCATTCCTCCCATTCCAACCTTCTCTCCTCACCCCGCCCTCTCTCTCTCTCTCTCTCTCTCTTTTTCATCCAGTTTTCTCCCTTTTTTTCTCCTCTCATTTATCTCTTCCTCCTCTTTCCTCCTCCTATCTTCCTTCTCTCCCTTCCTCCTTTCCTTCCCTTCCTCCCTTTCCTTCCCCTTCCTCCTTTCCCTCCCTTCCTCCCTCCAGTTTACCTCATCGCGTTACCCTACACACACACACACACACACACACACACACACATCCATTTCCATCCCCCCCCCCCCTCCCTCCCCTCCTCCCTCCCCCCCACCCACCTATTCTGCTTGCTCCCTCCTCCTCTCTTCTCCCCCTCCCTCCCCCCCCCCCCCCTCCCCACCCGACCACTGACCCACGCTCTCCCTCCCTTCGTCCCTCCCATCACCCCCCCCTCCCTCTCTCTCGCAGCATCCTCTCCTCTCTCCATCTCCATCTTCTCCCATCCCTATTTTTTCCTCCACTTTTCCTCCTTCCTCTTTCCGCCCCTCCACCTTTTTTTTTCTCTCTCCTATT
>NC_066512.1:24113268-24140768 GCF_024679095.1 Eriocheir sinensis
TTTTTGTCCCTTTCTTTCTTCCTCCTCCTTTTCTTCTCTCCATATTCCTCTTTTTCATTTTATTCCTTCTTTTTTCCTCTTTATATTCCTCTTCCTTTTCCTCTTTTTCCTCTTCTTACATTTTTCTCCATCATAATCATCATCATCATCATCATCATTCTCTCTCTCTCTCTCTCTCTCTCTCTCTCTCTCTCTCTCTCTCTCTCTCTCTCTCTCTCACAACACACGAGGGGAGCTAATCACAGAGGCTTCAGAGAGTGTTTCGCAAGACTGGAGATGATTGTGTTTCTTCCCCTCTCCCCTTCTCCCCCCTCCCCTCTCTATTTTCTCTCTCCTCCCCTCTCACTGCTTCTGACTCTCCCCTCCCCTCCCCTCCTTTCCTCCCCTCCTATCACATGCTTTACCCCCTCTCTCTCTCCCCCTTCTCCCCCCTCCCATTGCCCTCCCCTCACCATTTTCTCTCTCCTCCCCTCTCCCTGCTTCTGACTCTCCCCTCCCTTCCCTCCCTCAACTCCCCTCCTTTTCTCCCCCTCTCTTCAATTTCTTTCTCTCTCCCCTCTCCCCAACTTCTATTCTCTTCTCTCCCTCTCCTCTCCTCCTCCTCCTCCTTCATCTCCCTTCCCTTAACTTCTCCTCACACTCCCCAATTTCTTCTCTCCCCTCCTTTCTCCCCTCTTCTATTTCTCCTCCCCTTGTTTGTTGTTAGGGAAGAATCAGACTCCTATCATTTATCTCCCTCCCTTCTCCCCTTTCCTCTTTTTTTTTCTCTCCTCTTGTTTCATTCTTTCTCCATTCATTCTTCCATCACTTTCTTCTTCTTCTTCTTCTTTATTTCGTTTTTTATATTCATTTTCTTATTTTCTTTTTCATTACAGCAAATTTTTTTATATATATTTCCTTTTTGTTACCTTCCAATTTCCTCCTTCCTTCCCTCCCTCTATCCCTTCCTTCCCTTCCTCCCTCCCTCCCTGACCCTCTCCTCACCTTCCCCTCACAATTAACCTCTATCACCTCCTCCTCCTCCTCCTCCTCCTCCTCCATTTCCTATTTTCTCTCCTCGTTACCTCCCCTCTTCCTCACCTTTCCTCTTATCTTCATTCATCCTCTTCTTCCTCTTCCTCCTCCTCCTCCCCTCCTCTCTTCCTATTAAATTTTATCCATTCTCTTCTTCCTTATTTCTTTTCTCTCTATCCTTTCTCCAAACTTTTTTTTTATTTCCTTCTCCTTTCTTCTGTTTATTTCCTCCCCCTCTTCCTTTTTCTCCCCTTTATTTCCTTTTCTTTCCTCTGTTCTCTTCCCTTCTTCTTCCTTCAACTCCTCTCATTCACCCTTTCTCTCCTCTCCTCCCCTCTTCTTTTGTTCTTAATTAATCTCCCTCTCCTCTTCTCTCTCCTTTCTTCCCCCTTCCTCCTCTCAACTCCTCTCCCTCTTCTTCTTCCTCCCTTCTCCTTCTCCCCTATCATCATCACCCTCCCCTTGTCTTCTCTCCTTAATCTTCCTATCCTCTTCTTTCCCCATCCTCCGCTCAGCTCCTCTCCCTCTCTTTCTTCCTCCCTTCTCCTTCTCCCCTATCATCATCACCCTCCCCTTGTCTTCTCTCCTTAATCTCCCTATCCTCTTCTTTCCCCTTCCTCCTCTCAACTCCTCTCCTTCTTCCTCCCTTCTCCTTCTCCCCTATCATCATCACCTTCCACCTTGTCTTCTCTCCCCAATTCTTCTCTTCCATTTCTCACTCCCCACGTCTCCCCTCTCAATCAATCTTCATCTCCCTCCTCCTCCTCCTCCCCTTCCTCCTCCCCCTTATTCTTCCACTCAGTAACAAGGCATCTTCTCTCTTCTTCCCTCCCTCTCCCCCCTATCTTCTCTCCCCTCTCCTCTTCTTCTCCCCGTCATAGAATGGGAGACAACGACCCTCTGTAATCTCCCCACTCCTCCTCCTCCTCCTCCTCGTTCGTTCTCTCCCCTCGGTCAAGCAAACACACACACACACACACACACACGCACACACACACGTACACACACACACACACACACACACACGTACACACGCACACACGGTACCAGATTCATATGTTAGTTTGATAGTTGCTAAGTGGAAAGCGTCAATATTCTCTCTCTCTCTCTCTCTCTCTCTCTCTCTCTCTCTCTCTCTGAGAAAGCGTGAGAGAGAACCTCCATGCAAATATTGAGAGAGAGAGAGAGAGAGAGAGTATCAGTTGACTCTAAAGATTGTGTAATTGAGAGCGAACACACACACACACACACACACACACACACACACACACACACACACACACAGGAGGAAGGAAGGAAAGTTGATAAAGAGAGAAAGCAGGAGATGAGAGAAAGCGATAAAGAGGAGAAAGGAGGAAGAAGGAAAGAATGAAAAAATTACAAATGAGAGAGAGAGAGAGAGAGAGAGTGAGAGAGAGAGAGAGAGAGAGAGAGAGAGAGAGAGAGAGAGAATCAAAGGTCACTCTCTCTCTCTCTCTCTCTCTCTCTCTCAAGGATTGCCACTCTCACCTTGCCTTTTATGTATGCCTCCTCATTCACCTTTCCCTCACCTGGAAAAGAAAAAAAGAAAAGATTAATTAATGGAGGAAAGGTGAAGGAAAAGAGGAAAGAAGGAAAACAAGAAATAAATAAAGATAATAAAGATAATAGAGATAATAAATAATAAAGATAAATAATTGGATGAGCTTTTTTATTTTATTTATTTATTATTTTATTTTTGTTTGTGTGTATTGAGAAAAAAAATAATGGCGTGAAAAATAATAAATAGAAAGGAAATGAGAAGAAAAGAAAACGATAGGAAGAGAAAGGAGGAGGAAGAGGAAGAAGGAGGAGGAGGAGGAGGAGGAGGAGGAGGAAGATTTTTTTCGTGTCATGATGTCTTGACGTGATTATAATTTGTCTCCTCCTCCTCCTCCTCCTCCTCTCTTCCTCCTCCTCCTCCTCTCTTCTTCCTCCTCCTCCTCCTATGCACTTCCGTCACCTCCATGTCTCCTCCTCCATCCTCCTCTTTCTCTCCACACACTTCGACCTCTTCACAACCTCCTCCTCCTCCTCCTCCTCCTCCTCCACTTCCCTCCTACATACATCCTTCCTCCTCTTCCTCCTCCTTTATCTCCCTTTCTATTTCCCTCTCCGATAGCAAGCTTCCCCCTCTCTCCCCTTATCTATCGAACAAACACACACACACACACACACACACACACACACACACACACGAAAAGAACTTTGTATATATATTTTAGAATTTGTTTATTTTATTTTCTCTCTGTGTGTGTGTGTGTGTGTGTGTGTGTGTGTGTGTGTGTGTGTGTGTGTGAGTACATGAAAACAAACACATAAAACAGAAAAACAGATTAGATTCTCCCTCTAGTCAGCGGCGTGCGTATGTGTGTGACCCTGCATATGTGTGTGTGTGTGTGTGTGTGAAAAACAGGATGGCAGGGAAGGGAGGGGAGGGAAGAGGGAAGGGACGGGAAAGGGAAGGGAAGGGAGGGGAAGGGAAGGGAGAGGAGGAAGGATAGGGAAGGGAAGGGAAGGGAAGGGACGGGAAAGGAGAGGAAGGGAAGGGAAGGGAAGGGAAGGGAAGGGAAGGGAAGGGAAGGTAGAAGGTAGAAGGAAGGGAATGGATGAAGTAGAGGTTGCAGGAAAGGAAGGAAAGATGAAAAAAGATAAGAAAAAGAACAAGTAACGGAATGGAATGGAAAGGAAGGAAAGAAAAGGGATGAGAATAGAAGGGAAAGAAAGGGATGAAAAGAAGGAAAGAAGGAAAAATGCAAGTTTGGAGAAAATAATAAAAAGAAATGAAGATAAAATAAAGTTACTGAAAAAGGGAAGAAAAAGGGAGTAGAAAGGGCGAAGGAGGAGTAGAGGGATGGAGGAAAAGATAAAGGGAGGAAATTATGAAGTAGAGGAAGGGAGGAGGAAGAGGAGGAGGAAGAATAAACATACATGGAGAAATAAATATGGATAAACAAAAAGTCGGATGAGAGAGAGAGAGAGAGAGAGAGAATCAAATTAGCCTCATTGTAACCAGAGAATGACTCTTCCACCATGTTTATGCGATCTCTCTCTCTCTCTCTCTCTCTCTCTCTCTCTCTCTCTCTCTCTCTCTCTCTCTCTCTCTCTCTCTCTCTCTCTCTCTCTCTCTCTCTCTCTCTCTCTCTCTCTCTCTCCGGCTCGTCATTTCCTCTCCTACTTTCTTTTTTTCTCTCCATCCTTTCGTGAGTAGATTGTTACATTGCTCTTCTTCTTCTTCTTCTTCTCCAGTTTCCTTTTTTTCATTTTTTATCTAACTTCTTCAGTTTCCTTTTTTTCATTTTTATTTAACTTCATCTTTTCCTTTCGTAAATTTTCCAACTTTCCTTCTTCTTTCTATTTCTTCTTCTCTCTTCATATTTTCCTTCTTTATCTTTCTCCTTTCTTTTTTTGACCCGATCGAGGTTTCTAAATGAATGAAGGGCTTTAAAAAGAGGATGTCAATAGGGTTTTGGTTGTTAAGGAGGCAGGCAGGACACGTAACAACGGTTTTAATGGTCCCTCTAAGCGAGAAAAATGAGAAAAAATCATCAATCACGTAAACCACTTCATAATATATATCAACGCATTTGTGATCAGTTTATGAATCATCTGTTTTTTGGGGGGTTATATCGTGGCAAAAATTTGGCCCGTCGCTGCTACACGGTAAAGCCACAAATTTGGCCCGTCGCTGCTACACGGTAAAGCCACAAATTTGGCCCGTCGCTGCTACACGGTAAAGCCACAAATTTGGCCCGTCGCTGCTACACGGTAAAGCCACAAATTTGGCCTGTCGCTGCTACACAGTAAAGCCACAAATTTGGCCCGTCGCTGCTACACTGTAAGGCTAAATTTGGCCCGTCGTTGCTAAATTTGGCACGTCGCTGCTACACGGTAAAGCCACAAATTTGGCCCGTCGCTGCTACACGGTAAAGCCACAAATTTGGCCCGTCGCTGCTACACGGTAAAGCCACAAATTTGGCCCGTCGCTGCTACACGGTAAAGCCACAAATTTGGCCCGTCGCTGCTACACGGTAAAGCCACAAATTTGGCCCGTCGCTGCTACACGGTAAAGCCACAAATTTGGCCCGCCGCTGCTACACGGTAAAGCCACAAATTTGGCCCGTCGCTGCTACGCGGTAAAGCCACAAATTTGGCCCGTCGCTGCTACACGGTAAAGCCACAAATTTGGCCCGTCGCTGCTACACGGTAAAGCCAAAAATTTGGCCCGTCGCTGCTACACGGTAAAGCCACAAATTTGGCCCGTCGCTGCTACACGGTAAAGCCACAAATTTGGCCCGTCGCTGCTACCGGGCTAAGTTAGACAAATTCAGATTCAACAAAGACATAGGCAAGAATTGGTTTAACGGTAGACTCGTGGATGAATGGAACAGGCTTGGCAGTCATGTGGTGAGTGCCAATACCATAGACACATTCAAGAAGAGGTTGGATAAGGTCATGGATAGTGGGCTTGGCAGTCATGTGGTGGGTGCCAATACCATAGATACATTCAAGAAGAGGTTGGATAAAGTCATGGATAGTGGGCTTGGCAGTCATGTGGTGAGTGCCAATACCATAGACACATTCAAGAAGAGGTTGGATAAGGTCATGGATAGCGAGGTTAGGTTGGGTTAGGCCTACAGGAGCTACCGGCCTCTTGCAGACTCCTTGTTCTTATGTTCTTATGAAACCGCCCCTCCTTCACTGTTGCTATCTCCTCCTCCTCCTCCTCCTCCTCTTCTTCCTCTTCCTCTTCTTCCTCTTCAGCCTCCTCCTCATCCTCTTCAGTCTCCTCCTCCTCCTCTTCAGTCTCCTCCTCCTCCTCCTTCTCCTCTTCATCCTCTTCAGCCTCCTCCTCCTCATCATCATCAACCTCCTCCTCCTCCTCCTCCTCCTCCACTTCCTCGTCTTTCTCTATTTCCGTTATCTCCATCACTATTATCATCACCTTCTCCTCCTCCTCCTCCTTCTACATGACCTCCACGTGGAAGGCGGGTCACGTGGGGTCATCTTAGCAGACTCCTAATGACTCTCTCTCTCTCTCTCTCTCTCTCTCTCTCTCTCTTATTTCTGGATTTATTTAACCATCAATCAGTCTCAGAGAGAGAGAGAGAGAGAGAGAGAGAGAGAGAGAGAGAGAGAGAGAGAGAGAGAGAGCTCTAGAGAGAGACCCTCACAGCATCTCAAAATGACGTCATTCTCTCTCTCTCTCTCTCTCTCTCTCTCTCTCTCTCTCTCTCTCTCTCTCGTAATGCCAGACCACACCCTTTCCTCCTCCTCCTCCTCCTCCTCCTCCTCCTCCTCCTTCCTCATTTTCCTGCAGTACATCGCCACTCCTCCTCCTCCTCCTCCTCGCCGGAAGAGCCTCACTAATCGTCTCCTTTGAACTCTACATTTAGCATCATTACCTGAGGAGGAGGAGGAGGAGGAGGAGGAGGAGGAGGAGGTTGAAGACATGTGGGAATGAGAGAATAAAGATGATTGATGAAGAAGGAGAGAAGAGGAGAATGAAGATGAGGAAGAGGAGGAGGAAGAATTAGGAAGAGGAGGAGGAAGAAGGAAGACTATGAAGAGGGAGAAAGAAGAGGAGGAAGAGAAGGAACTACTACTACTACTACTACTACTACAGAAAATACACCAAGAACAAAAACAACAACAACTACTACTACTACTACTACGACTTCTACTGTTACAACCACAAGATTCCTCCATTACCCCCAATCTCTCTCTCTCTCTCTCTCTCTCTCTCTCTCTCTCTCTCTCTCTCTCTCTCTCTCTCTCTCTCTCTCTCTCTCAAGGTCCGGGTCGGCGCCTCTCTCTCATTTTCTCCGTCATCCGTACTCTCCCTCACAAACAATTCTCTCTCTCTCTCTCTCTCTCTCTCTCTCTCTGATTTTTTTTCTTTTTTTATCCTTCAATTTCTATACTTATTTTTGTCTTTTTCTTGTTTTTTTTTCTTTTTTCTTTTTCTTCTTCCTTTAAATCAGCTTCATAATTTTCTTCGTCTGTTTTTATCCTTAATTTTTTCACTTTCTTTGATTCTTTCCTTCTTTCTTTCTCCTTTCTTCTTTCTTTCATTTCCTTACTTTCTCTTTTCATCCTTCCTCCCTTCATTCATTTCCTTATCTCTCTCTCCCTTCCTTTCTCCTCTCCTCCTCCTCCTCCTCCATTCTTCTTTCTTTCATTTTCTTCCTTTCTCTTTACATTCTCCCTCCCTTCATTAATTTCTTTCTCTCTTTCCTCCTTCCTTTCTCCTCTCCTCCTCCTCCTCCATTCTTCTTTCTTGCACTTCCTTACTTCTTTCATTTCCTTTCTTCCTTCCTTCCTTCATTTCCTTATCTCTCTCTCCCTTCCTTTCTCCTCTCCTCCTCCTCCTCCTTCTCCTCCATTCTTCTTTCTTGCACTTTCTTACTTCTTTCATTTCCTTTCTTCCTCCCTTCATTCATTTCCTTATCTCTCTCTCCCTTCCTTTCTCCTCTCCTCCTCCTCCTCCTCCTCCATTCTTCCTTCTTGCACTTCCTTACTTCTTTCATTTCCTTTCTTCCTTCCTTCATTCATTTCCTTATCTCTCTCTGTTCCTTCCTTCCTTTTTCCCTCCCTTCCCTCAATCCTCTCCATATATCATTATCCTTACTCTCGCTTTTACTTCACACTCTTCCTCTCTCCTCCTCCTCCTCCTCCTCCTCCTCCTGAGTGGCCCTCTTGAGAAGCCTGTCCGCTCCTCCCCCGCGCCATGCTCTTGAGGGCCGCTTGATTTATCCCCCCTATTGATGTGCTTCGCGGCCCGGGGAGGGATTTATAATTAGCAGGAGTGAGAAAGAGGGTCAGAAAGCGATACTGAGCGATGGTGTGTGAGGGGGAGGAGGGGAGAAGGAGGGGAGAGGGATGGGAGGGGTGTGAGGGAGAGAGTGGACGAGGATGGGAGGAGGGGAATGAAAGGAAGGGGAGAGGAGGAAGAGGGAGGGATATGAGAGGAACAGGATGGGAGGGAAGATGGGAGAGATGGGGAGGGGGAGGGAGAGAGGGGGAGATGGGGTAGAGCGAAGGGGAGGATGGGTGAAAGAATGTGTTTGTTTGTGTGTATGTATGTTATTTGTTTGCAAGAGAGAGAGAGAGAGAGAGAGAGAGAGAGAGAGAGAGAGAGAGAGAGAGAGAGAGAAATAAGGGGAGGGAGAGAGGAGGGAGACAAGGAGGAAGGAAATGGAGGAGGGAGGAGGAATGAATGAGCAAAAAAAAAAAAAAAAAAAAAAAAAAAAAAATCATGTGACGAGAGCGACAAATTGCGTGCGTGCGTGTGTGTGTGTGTGTGTGTGTGTGTGTGTGTGTGTGTGTGTGTGTGTGTGTAAAGAGTACATCGGGAACATAAGAGGCGACGCCCTTCACAACATTCTCTCTCTCTCTCTCTCTCTCTCTCTCTCTCTCTCTCTCTCTCTCTCTCTGATTATGTAACCCCCGACAGACATAAATCACCCCGACTCATTTTTCCTCCTCCTCCTCCTCCTCCTCCTCCTCCTCTTCTTCTTCCTCCTCCTCCTCCCTATTTTCTTCCCACTCGTGATAACAAATTTCTTCTGACCACAAAAAGAACGAATAATAATAATAATAATAATAATAATAATAATAATAATAATAATAATAATAATAATAATAATAATAAGAAGAAGAAGAAGAAGAAGAAGAGGCAGAAGATGTGAACGATGATGATGAATATGATGGCGATGACGAGGAGGAGGAGGAGGAGGAGGAGGAGGCGAGAGAGTAGAAAGATGAGGAGGACAGGATTATTAGTATGTGTGCGGGCGAGGACAGATGGAGGAGGAGGAGGAGGAGTAGGAGGAGGAGGAGTCGAGGAGATAAGACGGAGAGGAGGAAGAGGAGGGTCAGCTAAATCAGGACGAAGAATAAGAAGAAAAAGAAGAAGAAAAAGAAAAAGAAAAAGAATAAGGCTTCGGAAAAACAAAAATGAAGAGGAAAGGAAAGGAAAGGAAAGGGAAGGGAAGGGAAGGGCAGGGCAGGGAAAGGAAGGAAAGGGGAGTGACAGATAAATAGGGAAGGGAAGGGAAGGAATGGGAGGAGAGAGGAAAGGGGCAAAAAAAAGGAAAAAGGAAGGAGAAAAAAAATAAAGAAACTATCAATAATAAAATACGAAAAGTGAAGAAAGGGAAGATGACAAAGGAAAGGACATGAAGGAAAGATTAGGTAAGGTAAGGCAAGCTAAGGAAAGATAAGGTAAGGTAAGGTAAGGAAAGGTAAGGCAAGGTAAGGCAAGGTAAGGCAAGGTAAGGAAAGGTAAAATAAGGTAAGGAAAGGTAAGGCAAGGTAAGGTAAGGTAAGGTAAGGTAAGGAAATCGGAAATGAAAAAGCAAAGGAAAGTAATGACATGGAGAGGAAAGGAAGGGAAGGAAAGGGAAGAGAAGAGAAGGGAAGGGAGAGATAACTAGTGAAGGGAAGGAAAGAGAGAAGGGAGAGGAAGGGAAGGTACAGAAAATAAGGTAAAAATGAGGTCAGGTAAATTAAGTAAGCCAAAACGATCATAAGGTAAATGAAGAGAAAAAAAAAAGGAAAGTGGAAGAAGGCAAGGAAAAGTTAGGTAAGGGAAACAGGTAGGGATGAAAGGCGGATGATAGAGAGGAAGAAAGGAAGGAGAAAGGGAGGGATGAAAGAAAGGAAGAAAGGAAGGAGGGAGGGAAGAAGGGAGGGAAGGAGGGAGGGAAGGAGGGATGGAAGAAGGGAGGGAAGGAAGGAAGGGAAGGAAGGAAGGGAAGAAGGGAGGGAAGGAGGGAGGGAAGAAGGGAGGGAAGGAGGGAAGGAGGAAGGGAAGGAGGGAAGAAGGGAGGAAGGGAGGGAGGAAGGGAGGGAGGAAGGGAGAGAACCAAGGCACCCAGCAACAAGACCAGGAGTGCCACCTTGACCAAATAAGGCCTGGCACTCCCTCCTTCCCTCCCTCCCTCCCTAACCCCTTCCATCCTTCATCCTTTCTCCCCTCTTCACCTTCTCCCTTCGCTCTCTCCCTCTTGGCTTCACACACGCCCTATCCCTCCCTCCCTTCTTTCATCTTCTGCTCTCTCCCTTCTTTCCTCCCTTCCTCTTCCTCCTCCTCTTCTTTCCA
This sequence comes from Eriocheir sinensis, assembly GCF_024679095.1. Lineage (NCBI taxonomy): Eukaryota > Metazoa > Arthropoda > Malacostraca > Decapoda > Varunidae > Eriocheir > Eriocheir sinensis. Next base: position 24,123,407 of record NC_066512.1, read on the forward strand.
TGTCTTGCTCCCGGATCTTTACCGCATGAGAGAGAGAGAGAGAGAGAGAGAGAGAGAGAGAGAGAGAGAGAGAGAGAGCATATTTTACTGCACTGGATACCAAAGTCATGTCGGATTGGCAGGGAACGAGAAGGCGGACCGGGCGGCTAACCTTGCACGGACCTTGTCTAACATCACTCTGAATATGGCGCCGAGCTGGGCCACAACTCCGCGAACGCTCAACACCGCCGCGCCAATCTCACCCGCAGCCATCACCAAGACCTCATGCACGAAGGCTCCAGCTCGGCCTCCTGGTAAAGGAAGTGAAAAAAGGAAAAAGGAAAGAAAAGGAAGATAAAAAAAAACTCAACTTCCTTCTTTTCTTTCATTCCTTCTTTCCGTTCCTCTCTCCCTCTCTTCCTTCCTTACTATCATCCCTTTTCTTCCTTCCTTCTTCTCTTCCTTACTTTCCCTCCTCCTTCCTCTTCTACCAACTGCCAGCCTCTCGACGTCCCACCTTCCACCCCGAACGCCACAGTAACTCGGATGCGCCGCCTTCGCCTCCAGTTTCCAACACTCACCGAAATCAGCAATAGCGAACCTGACCCCTGCCCTCTCTGCCTCGACCCGCAACAGGACCCCGCTGATTCATTACGTTCTTGAAGACCCAGTAACAGACCTCCTCCATCCCCCCGGCCTACCTGCCCCTTGAGACTCGGAGATCGCAAAACTCGTACATTCATACCCGTCACAGTAAGAAAATCCACCTACTAGTAGCAAGCCTTCTCAGACGAGCTCCACCATACCCCGTGCTCCACCCAGGGTAGTAAATATTAACAACAACAGTGGTTTTGGTGGATTAAAAGAAAAGAAAAGAGGAAATGTTATGAAGATTCTGACCGTGTGTGTGTGTGTGTGTGGAGGGGGTGGAGTAGGGAGATAAGGAATTGTAATTAAGAGGGAATGTGGATGATAGGTTGAAAGAGGAGGAGGAGGAGGAGGAGGAGGAAAAGGAGGAGGAGAAAGAGGATGTGATAAGAGTGATGAGAAGGTGAAGTGGAGGAAGAGAGAGAGAGAGAGAGAGAGAGAGAGAGAGAGAGAGAGAGAGAGAGAGAGAGAGAGAGAGAGAGAGCGTGGGAACGAGAAATATACAATGACAGAACATGGACAGGAAATTATATGAAAACAGTGTGGAGGAAGAATCAATAAAGGAGGAGGAGGAGGAGGAGGAGGAGGAGAGGAGGAGGAGGACAAAGGTTACGGAAGAATATGTTTTGAAAGAATGAGATAAAAAGAAAAGAAGAAAAGAATGAGAAAAGACGAGAATATTATTAAATACAAATGATACTTCAAAACAAAAAGAGATAATGAATGAATGAATGAAGGAAGGAAGGAAGGAAAGGAAGGAAGGAAAGAAGAAAGGAAGGAAAAAAGAAAGGAAGGGAGGAAGAAAGAAAGAAAGAAAGAAAGAAAGAAAGAAAGAAAGAAAGAAAGGAAGAAAAAGACAAATAAAGAAGGCTGAAAGAAATAATTAAGGAAATGATGAATAATGAAAAAACGAAAGGAAGAAAGAAAGAAAGGAAGAAAGAAAGGAAAGAAAAAAAGAAAGAAAGAATGGATAGAGGGAACTGAAGGACATGAATAACGAAATAAGTGTAAAAAAAAAAAAAAAAAAAGAGGAAGAAAGAAAGGAAGAAAATAATGAATTGACAGAATGGAACTAAATGAAAAACAGAAAGAAAAAAAAAGAATGAATGAATGACTTGATGAACGAATGAATAAAGGAAGAAAGGAAGGAAGGAAGGAAAGAGAAAAAAAGGAAGAGAACTGAAAGACGAGAAAAAAAAGAATGGATGAATGAATGAATGAATGAAGGATAGATAAAGGAAGGAAGGAAGAAAGGAAGGAAAGGAGAAAAGAAAGAAAGGAAGGAAAAGAAAGGAAGAAGGAAACAAAGGAAGATGGACAAGGATGAGGAAGTCTAAAAATGGTACCTATAGATCCTCCTCCTCCTCCTCCTCCTCCTCCTCCTCCTCTTCCTCTTCCTCCTCCTCCTCCAATGACGTGATGCAGCAGAATCCTCCAAGGGTGACTCAGGCCATGCATATAGAAGAGGAGGAGGAGGAGGAGAAGGATGTGGAGGAGGAGGAGGAAGAGAGGTATCCGTTAACTTAAGGACGTTGGATACAAGTTATGGGAGCAGGAGCAGGAGGAGGAGGAGGAAGAGGAGGAGGAGGAGGAGGAGGAGGAGGATGTTAACGGAGAATGAGTAATGAGGAAAGAGGAGAGAGGAGAGAAAAAAAAAAGAGGAAAAAAAAAAGAGCAACGGAACATAACGAGCAAGGAAGAAAAAGTGAAGGAGAGGAGGAGGAGGAGGAGGAGGAGGAGGAGGAGGAGGAGGAGAATCACAAACGGTTGACATGATAAAGACTTTTCTCTCCATCTTTTCCCTCAATCCTCCTCCTCCTGTCATCTCTTACTTGCAAAATGAGTAAAAAAAGAAGGAAGAGAATATAAACGAGAAGGAAAAAAAGAAAAGAAAAGGATATGATGTGGGAGGAGGAGGAGGAGGAGGAGGAGGAGAGAATTAAAGACGGAGAGGAAGGAGTTGAAAAGGGAGGAGTGGGAGGTGACAGAGAAGGAGGAGGAGGAGGAGGAGGAGGAGGAGGAGGAGGAAAAGCAAGCAAACACTCATCACCAATATTGCATCACCAAGACCTAAAATGGTGATGACATAGGCTGATTTCCGGTGGTGGTGGTGGTGATGACGCAACACCACCACCACCACCACCACCACCAATATCTTTCAACACCACACTACATTCCAACACAAGCACCATCGTCATCACCACCTCCCATTCATCACCACTTCATCACCACCACCGACACCAGAACCTCTATCAACAACCACCACCACCACCACCATCACCATCACCACCACCACCACCACCACCCAAACATTCCCTTATTTGGTCAAGGACGCGCATGATTGGAGGATTTTCGTGTCTCTATTAGGACCTCTCTCTCTCTCTCTCTCTCTCTCTCTCTCTCTCTCTCTCTCTCTCTCTCTCTCTCTCTCTCTCTCTCTCTCTCTCTCTCATAGCTCAAAATTAATTAGCGGAAAAATATCATGACAGGTGGGAAAATTTTATTAATCTATTTTGATAATTTCTTTTTTTTTCATCTGGAATATTTCAATTGACACTAGTAGTAGTAGTAGTAGTAGTAGTAGTAGTAGTAGTAGTAGTAGTAGTAGTAGTAGTAGTAGTAGTAGTAGTAATGATGGTAGAGGAGGAATATAAATAGTAGCAGTGAAAGTAGTAATCGTAGTTGTAATGGTGCCGGTGGTTGAGTGGTCAGCGTGTGGGCGCGGTGTCCTGGAGTATCCGGGTTCGAGTCCCACCCACCCGCCGAGTGGCCTAAGACTGCCCACAAGCTGTCCTGAAGACCACCTATCAACGCGCACTCTACCGAAAACTCTCTAGAGGGCCAAAGATGAGGTCCGGGGGGGCAGCATGAGCCAGGCAAGATGGCGCCACTATAAATACTTGCCTGCCCCACTAACGAGCTGGGGCCGACCAACAGTAGTGGTGGTAGTAGTAGTAGTAGTAGTAGTAGTAGTAGTAGTAGTTAATGTGAGATGAGCAGCGGTACAGATTATAGCAATGATGGTGTGACCTGAGACCACCACCATCACCACCACCACCACCACCACCACCATCACCACCACCACCACCACCACCATCACCACCACCCTCATCACCACCACCACCACAGCCGGTTCTCACTGACTCACCAAACCTGCTCAAAACACCTACACACACACACACACACACACACACACAGCAGGAAGGAGAAAAGATAGGAAGGAAAGGAGGAAGGAGAAAAATTAAGTGTGTGTGTGTGTGTGTGTGTGTGTGTGTGTGTGTGTGTGTGTGTGTGTGTGTGTGTGTGTGTGTGTGTGTGTGTGTGTTTAGCTTCCATTCCTGACGGGAGGGGAAAGGAGGAGATGGGAGATAAGGGGAGAAGAAAGAGAGAGGAGGAAATGGAGAGAAGAAAATTAAGGAGAGGAGAAAAGGAAGAGAGGAGGAAAGAAAGGGAGACAGGAGGAAAGAAAGCAAGAATAGAAAAGGAGGAAGAGGACATAAGAAGGAAGGAAGAAGAGAAAAGAAAAAAAAAGAGGAAATGGAACAGAATAAACAAGAGAAAATTAATATGAAGAGGAAACAAAATACATGAGACAGGAAAGAAAGAGGAAAGGGAAAGAGGAACAGGAGGAAAGAATAAGAGGAAAGAAAGACAGAAATAGAAAGGAAGCTAAACGGATAGGAATGAAACAAGGGAGACAAGGAAAACTTAAGAAAGGAAAGGGAAACGAAGGGGAAAAGTAAAGAAAGGAAATAGGAAGGAAAATAACAAGATGGTAGCATACAGAAACATAGAAAGAAAGGAAAAGGGAGAAAAAAAGGAAGAGGAAAGAAAGGAAGGACCGAGGAAAAGAAAAAGGAGTCCATTGCTGAGAGAAGAAAGGAGGTCAGGGAGAAGGGAGAGGAAGGGAGGGAGAGGCAGGGAGGGAGATGGACAGAAACGAGGGAAGGGGAGAGGAGAAAGAAGGGAGGGAAGGGAGGAACAAAGGAAAGTAGAAAAGGAAATCAGGGAGAAGGGAGAGGAAGGGAGGGGGAGGCAGGGAGGGAGATGAAGAGGGAGCTGGACAGAAACGAGGGGAGGGGAGAGGAGGGAGAAAGAAGGGAGGGAAGGGAGGAACAGAGGAAGGTAGAAAAGGAAATCAGAGAGAAAGGAGAGGAAGGGAGGGGGAGGCAGGGAGGGAGATGAAGAGGGAGATGGACAGAAACGAGGGAAGGGGAGAGGAGGGAGAAAGAAGGGAGGGAAGGGAGGAACAGAGGAAGATAGAAAAGGAAGTCAGGGAGAAGGGAGAAAAAAAGAAGGAAAAAAAGGAAGAGAAAAAGAAGGGAGAGAAAAAGAAAGAGGAAAAAGAAAGGAAAACTAATATGAGGAAAAAAAGTGAAAAGAAGAGGAAGGAAAGAAATGGAGGAAAATGGAACAGGGAGATAAAAGAAAAGTAGAAGAAAGAAGAGGAAGGGAGAGGGAGGGAGAGGAAGGGGGGGAAGGGAGGGAGGAAGGGAGTGGCACTGAGCGAGGCATCATGACAGTGCCGACCGCCATCTGCCTCTCCCTCCCTCCTCCTCCCTTCCCTCCCTTCCTTCCTTCCCTCCCTCCCTTGTCCTGCTCAACTGAACCCTTACGTACACACAAGCCTCCTCCTCCTCCTCCTCCTCCTCCTCCTCCTGATGCAAGCCATTTCGTCTGACGGTTCCCAGCCCTCTCTTGCTGAGGAGGAGGAGGAGGAGGAGGAGGAGGTGATGATAGTTATATATTTGTTGTTGTTGTTGTTGTTGATGATGTTATTAATGGTGGTGTTGATGGTGGTGTTGGTGTTTTTGGTAGTAGTAGTAGTAGTAGTAGTAGTAGTAGTAGTAGTAGTAGTAGTAGTAGTGGTGGTTGAAAACTAAGACCTGACACCACCACCACCACCACTACCACCTCCACCACCACCACCTCCACCACCACCACTTGCAACTCAATGCTTTTACACTCAAATAAATATAAGACAAGAAAATAAATTACTACTTCTACTAACCACACACACACACACACACACGAAGAGGAGAGAGGGGAGGAGAGCTTGAACTGAGAGGGGAGAAGGGAAGGGAAGGGAAGGGAAAGGGAGGAGAGAAGAGGGGGATAATGGAAGGGACGGGAGCAAGGAAGGAAAGGAAGGGAAAAGGATAAAGGAAAGAAAAGGAAAGGAAGGAAGGAATGAAAAAGGGAAGGAAAGGAAGGAAAGGAAAGGAAAGGAAAGGAAAGGAAGGAAATGAAAAAGGAAAGGAAAGGAAAGGAAGTGAAAATGAAAGAAAAGGAAAGTAAAATTAAGAAAAAAATCTCAACTTCCTTCTTTCCTTCTTTTCTTTCTTTCCTCCTTTCCTTCCTTCCCTCTCTCTCTCTCCTTCCTCTCTCATCTGGTGATGTAAATCCCTTCCTTCCTCCTCTCCTCCTCCTCCTCCTCCTCCTCCTCCTCCTCCTCCCTCCTCCTAACGAAAGCTTAACCCGACATTCCAACATTCACCCTTCCCCGCTTCTCCCCTCTCATAACCTCTCTTTTCTCCCCTTAATCTCCCCTTTTCACTTACTCCCTAACCTGACGAAAGCTCAACCATACATTCCAACATTCACCCTTCCCCTTCTCTCCCCTCAATCTCCCTTTTTTCACTTACTCCCTAACCTGATGGAAGCTCAACAAGACACTCCCCTCTTCTCCCCTCTCATAACCTCTCTTTTCTCCCCTTTTCACTTACTCCCTAACCTAACGGAAGTTCAACAAGACATTCTCATCTTCTCCCTTCCCTTCCTCTCCCCTCTCATAACCTCCCTTTTCTCACATCAATCCTCCCCTTTTCACTTACTCCCTAACCTAATGGAAGTTCAACCAGACATTCCAATATTCACCCTTCCCCTCTTCTCCCCACTCATAACCTCCCTTTTCTCCCCTTTTCATTTGCTCCCTAACCTCTTCTCCGTCTATCTTTCCTTCTTCTCTTTCCTCAACCGTAATTATGCCCTCCCCTCTTTCACTCCCTCCACCTTACATCTTCCCCATCTATATCTCCTCCTCTCCTCTTCTCTTCCTCAACCGTGATTATATCCTCCCCTCCTTCACTCCCTTTCTGACCAAACCAAAGCTCACCCACATCTCCCTTTTCTCCCCTCATCCTCCCCATTCCCTTCATGACCTAAACAAACCTCAATCAGTCACCCCAACGTCTCTCTTCTCCCCTCTCCCCTTTCCCCTTCCCGTTCCTCTCCCCTCTCCCTTTCCCCTTCCCGTTCCTCTCCCCTCTCCCTTTCCCCTTCCCGTCGCTCTCCATACCCCCTGTCTCCTTCCCGTTCCTCTCCCCTCTCCCCTCCCTACCCACTCTCCCCTTCCTCTGAGTGACCCTGACAGTGGTACTTAGCGGCGTGGCACTGTCTGGCACTACATTGATAACGACGAACCCTGCTTAGTGCCGGTTACAATTCCCCTCACTTCCCCCCCCCCCTCTCTCTCTCTCTCTCTCTCTCTCTCTCTCTCTCTCTCTCTCTCTCTCTCTCTCTCTCTCTCAGTGACCTTGGTGGGTGGGTAAAAGAGAGAAGAGAGGAAGGGATTGAGATGGGAGAGGAAGGGGAGGGAGGGGAAAGGAAGAGATTGGAAGGGAAGGGAAGGGAAGAGGAGGGAAAGGGATTGGAATCGATTGGTGGGAAAGGAAAGAACAGGAAGGGAAGGGGAGGGAAAAGGAGGGAGGATAATGAATTGGCATGGAAAGGGAAGGAAAAGGATGGGTAAGAAGGAGAGGAGGAATGGAGAGGGGAGGGGAAGGGAAGAAAGAGGATATAAATGAGAGGGGAAGGAAAAAAAAAATGAAGAACCAAGATTGAAAAAGGAAGAAAAGGAAAAAAAAAGGGTTAAGGAGAAGGGAAGAGAGAAAGAGGAGATAAATGAGAGGATAGAGGGAAGAGGAGACATAAGTAAAATAGAAAGAAAGAAAGAGAAAAAAATGAAGAACCAAGATTGAGAAAGGGAGAAAAGGAAAAAAAAGAAAAGGGTTAAGGCGAATGGGAAGAGAGAAAGAGGAGATAAATGAAAGGATAGAGGGAAGAGGAGACATAAGTAAAATAGAAAGAAAGAGAAAAAAATAAAGCACCATGATTGAAAAAGGAAGAAAAGAAAAAAAAAGAAAAGGGTTAAGGAGAAGGGAAGAGAGAAAGAGGAGATAAATGAGAGGATAGGAAAAATAAACAGAAAGGAAATAGAGAAAAGTAAAGAACCAAGATTAGAAAGAGGAGATAAATGAGAGGATAGGAGGAAGAGGAGACAGAAGAAAAATAAACAGAAAGGAAATAGAGAAAAAAGTAAAGAACCAAGATTGAGAAAGGAAGAAAAGAAAAAAAAGAAAAGGGTTAAGGAGAAGGGAAGAGAGAAAGAGGAGATAAATGAGAGGATAGGAGGAAGAGGAGACAGAAGAAAAATAAACAGAAAGGAAATAGAGAAAAAAGTAAAGAACCAAGATTGAGAAAGGAAGAAAAGAAAAAAAAGAAATGGGTTAAGGCGAATGGGAAGAGAAAGAGGAGATAAATGAGAGGATAGGAGGAAGAGGAGACAGAAGAAAAATAAACAGAAAGGAAATAGAGAAAAAAGTAAAGAACCAAGATTGAGAAAGGGAGAAAAGAAAAAAGAAAAAAAGGGGTTAAGGAGAGGGGTAGAGAGGCAAGAAGGAGGATAAGAGGGGAAGGAAGGAGGGAGGGGAAAGGAATTTTTATATGGAGGTGAAGTGAGGGAAGAGGAGAGGGAGGGAAGAGGGGAAGAGAGGAAGAGAGGACAGGAGAGAAGGGAGGGAGGGAGGGAGGGAAGGAGATAAGAGGTAGGTACTGAAATGTGTGTGTGTGTGTGTGTGTGTGTGTGTGTGTGTGTGTGTGTGTGTGTGGGGGTGTGTGTGGGGGGAACGAGAGATGAATAGGATGAGAAAGAGATGAGGGAGAAGGGAGAAGGGAGAAAAAGAGGAGGAATTGGAGGAGGAGGAGGAGGAGGAGGAGGAGGAGGAGGAGGAGAAATCAACACCTAACTCACTCACTCCCATTCCTCCTATTCTTCCTCCTCCTCCTCCTCCTCCTCCTCCTCTTGATAACATCCTCTCACCCTATACTGTTTGCTCTCTCTCTCTCTCTCTCTCTCTCTCTCTCTCTCTCTCTCTCTCTCTCTCTCTCTCTCTCTCTCTCTCTCTCGTTTTGATTATGGGATCCTTTCTCTTTCCTCCTCCTCCTCCTCCTCCTCCTCCTCCTCCCCCACCACCTCCTGCTCCACCCGTCTGCCTCCTCCGTACCGTTCACCTCTTCACTCTTATCAAAACTTAGATAAGGGAGGTGCGGCTAAGACCTCCTCCTCCTCCTCCTCCTCCTCCTCCTCCTCCTCCTCCTCCTCCTCCTCCTCCTCCTCTTCCTCCTCCTCTCTCTCTCTCTCTCTCTCTCTCTCTCTCTCTCTCTCTCTCTCTCTCTCTCTCTCTCTCTCTCTCTCTGACATTGGGGAAAAGGAGAAACAGGAATTATGAGAGAGAGAGAGAGAGAGAGAAGAAGAGAGAGAGACCCACCTTCTTTCCTTCCACCACTTACCTCCTCCTCCTCCACCTCCTCCTCCTCCTCCTCCACCTCCACCTCCTCCTCCTCCTCTTCCTCCTCCTCCTCTCCCTCCCTCAGGAAAGCGATCCACACTTCACTCACAACTTAACAAAGAGTGCCTCCTCCTCCTCCTCCTCCTCCTCCTCCTCCTCCTCCTCCTTTTCCTCCTCTTCAACACCTCTCCAACCCCTCCATTTCCACTTACGTCTCTCTCTCTCTCTCTCTCTCTCTCTCTCTCTCTCTCTCTCTCTCTCTCTCTCTCTCTCTCTCTCAGCCTCAGGTCAGTACCCCCTTCGGTCATTAGGAAGAGGGGAAGAAAGTAGAGAGGAGGATTAGGAGGAGGAGGAGGAAGAGGGGAAGATTAAATGGCTGGGAAGGGGAGAGAAGAGTGGAAGAGAAGGAGGTGGAGGTGGAGGAGGAGGAGGAGGAGGTGGAGGAGGAGGGAAGATAGCAACAAACACGGTGCCGCACTGCATGAGAAGGAGGAGGAGGAGGAGGAGGAGGACAAAGAGGAGGAGGAGGAGGAGGAGGAGGAGGAGGAGGAGGAGGCGTGGCTTCCGTGTATCACCAAAAGAACAACATTTAACAGGTTTCCTCCTCCTCCTCTTCCTTCTCCTCCTCTCCCCCTTTTACCCCCCTCTTACCCCTTCCCCTTCCCCCCACACACACATTTCAGCAAATACATAGGTAACAAAATATCCCCCTTTTTCTTCCCTTTTCTCCTCCTCTCCCCTTTTTCTTCCTTATAATTCCCTCCCCTTCTTCCCATCCCATCCATTTGTCTAACCCCTTCTGTAACACCCCCTCCCCTTCATTTCCCTTCCCCTTCCTACACTAACTAACCCTCATCCTCCCCTTTCCCCTTCTGTAACACCCCTTCCCCTTCATTTCCCTTCCCCTTCCTACACTAACTAACCCTCATCCTCCCCTTTCCCCTTCTGTAACACCCCCTCCCCTTCCTATCCTAACCATTTCACCCTCACTCTCCCCTTTCTTCCCCTTTCCCCTTAAATGCTAATCCCCTTCTATCATCCCCCCTTTCTCTTTTTTTAACCTTCATCCTCCCCTTTCCCCCTAAATGCTAATCCCCTTCTATCATCCCCCTTTCTTTTTTTCCTTCATATCCCATCTTTCTCCTTTTCCCTCCCCTATCTTTCTCCCTCTTCCATTTCCCTATTCCTTCCCATTATCTCCACCTATTCTTTTAGACACTTAGATCCTTTCCAATTCTTCCTCTTTCTCTTCTTCTTTTCATTCCTCCTCCTCCTCCTCCTCCCCTCTCATTCCCTAAATCCTTGTGTTCTTCCTTCCCCTTCACTTCCCATTTCCCATCACCTCCCCCTTCACTATATAATCCCTGTCCCCATCTCTCGTCCCCCTTCCCATTCCCCCCCTTCCCCCCTCATCCCCTTCCTCCATCCATCTCTTCCCCTTCACTTCCCATTCCCCATCACCCCCCCTTCACTTCCTCATCCCTGTCCCCATCTCTTCCCCTTCACTTCCCATTCCCCATCACCTCCCCCTTCACTACATAATCCCTGTCCCCATCTCTCTTCCCCTTCACTTCCCATTCCCCATCACCCCCCCACGCCAAGGAACAAGTATCAGCCCCCCTCAACACATACACTCTTTTTGCCCCTCCCTACCCATCTCTCCCCTTCACTTCCCCCTTCCCTACTCTATTCCCCTCCCTCCTCTTCCCTGTGTGTGTTTAAAGAGACAAACTGGTTCCTCTTTCCCCCCCTCCCCCCCTTCACTTTTTCCTTCCCCAAACCTCTTCCCCAATGCTCCTCCATTCACTCCCCTCCTCCCCCTTCCCCATATCCTCCCCTCCTGTATTTAAAGACAAATATAAATTGGAAAGGTCCTCCCTCCCCCTTCCCCCTATCGCTCCCGTTCCTTTTTCCCCCTTCCCCATTTCCCCCCCTTCACTCCCCCTCTCCCCCTTACCCATCACCTGCCCAATCATGTTTTTATTTAAAGAGAGACATAAACCAGTACCCATCCCCCCTTCCCTTCCCTTTGCCCCCTTCCTCCCCCATTCCCCTCCTCCCCTTCCTCCCCACCCCAATCAACTCCCCTTGGTATCCCTCTTCCCCCTTTACTTCCTCCTCCCCAATCCCTCCCCACCCCTTCACATTCCCTCTTCCTCCCCACTTCCCCATTCCCATTCCTCCCCACCCCAATCAACTACCCTTATATGTTTAAAGAGACAGACAAACTGGAATCCCCCTTCCCCTTTACTTCCCCCTCCAATCCAACACCCTTCACATTGTCCCTTCCTCCCCACTTCCCCATCACATGCATCCCCACCCCAATCAACTCCCATTAGATGTTTAAAGAGTCTGGCAAACTGGTATCCCCCTTCCCCCTTTACTTCCCCTCCCCACTCCCCAATCCAACACCCCTTCACATTGTCCCTTCCTCCCCACTTCCCCATCCCATTCCTCCCCACCCCAATCAACTCCCCTTATATGTTTAAAGAGACAGACAAACTGGTATCCCCCTTCCCCCTCTCCAATCCCCAATCCCACATCCCTTTTACTTCCCCATCCACCACCCTTCCTTCCCCTCCCCATCCCTTTACGTCCTCCATCCCCCATCCCCTTCACTCCCCTTCCCCATCCCTCCTTATCGTACCAACCCATCTTCCCCTCCCATGTCTGTTCCTCCCCCTCTCCCCTCCCCTCCACCTTCTCACCTTCTCACCTTCACCCCCCCTCACCCCCCCGTTTAAAGAGCCGTGGGGGAAGGGGGAACAAGCAATAAACAGGTCCGCCTAACATGGACAAGAGTCGCTGTTTGATGCGCGTCCTGCTTTTGTGGGCTCTCATGTTTGTTCACCGGTTTGTTTGTTTGTTTGGTTGTTTGTTACCTGGGCAGGGGGGGGAGGGAGGGGACAGGTGAGCTAGGCCTGGGTGGGGTAGGAGGGAGGGGGGGGAGGCGGTTGCAGGTAAATAGTATAGCTTTGTAGACTTTTATGTATATTCACCTGTTTGTTTGTTTGTTACCTGGGCAGGGGGGGAGGGAGACAGGTGAGCTCGGCCTGGGTGGGGTAGGAGGGGGGGGAGGCGGTAGAAGGTAAGTAGTATAGCCAAGTAATAATGTAAGTAAAGTAGTTATATGGTACGGTGTAAGTAAATAATAATAATAATAATAATGTTCGAGAAAAAAAATAATAAAATAAACGAAATCAAATGGACGTATAATCAAGAAAAAGGGATTCCAATAAAAGAAGTAAAATATGAAGAAAAAAAAGGAGTGAATAATGAAATAATAATAATGTTCGGGTACAAAAAAAAGTTAAAAAAGAGAAACGAAATCAAATTGACGTATAATCAAGAGAAGTAAAGAGATTCCAATAAAAGAAGTAAAATATGAAGAAAAAAAAAAAGGAGTAAATAATGAAATAATAATAATAATCGAAAAAAAAAAAAAAACGATATAAAATAGACGTGTAATCAAGTGAAGTAAATAGATTGCAATAAAAGAATGAAATAATGAAGAAAAACAAAAGAAAAACAAAAAAAGGAAATGAAGTAAATACGCAGCTAATACAACAACAACAACAACAACAACAACAACAACCACTGATACCAATTATTCTAACAATCCCTCATGTGTATGTTATATGAAGAAATGAGTTATAATTTCAAATAACAAAAAATTAGGTGCTCTCTCTCTCTCTCTCTCTCTCTCTCTCTCTCTCTCTCTCTCTCTCTCTCTCTCTCTCTCTCTCTCTCTCTCAGCGCAAAAAAAGACAGACAGACAGACGCGGCAAGGGGGAGAGAGACACAGACAGACGCATTCACCGTTAAAATTAGGACACACACACACACACACACACACACGAAGGAGGGAAAGGACGAGAATCAGGAGGAGGCGGCAGAGGAGGAGGAGGAGGAGGAGGAAGAGGAGGAGGCAGAGGAGGAGGAGGCGGAGAAGGAGGAGGAGGAGGCAGAGGAGGAGGAGGCGGAGAAGGAGGAGGAGGAGGCAGAAGAAGAAGAGGAAGAAGAAGAAAAGAAGAAAAAAGAGGAAGAGGAAAGAGAAAAAGCAGTAAAAAGAAAAGAAAAAGAAAGAAGAGGAAAGTAAGAATGAATTATAAAAAAGAAAAAAAGAAAAGGAAAATAACAGAAAAAGAGGAGGAAGAAGAGGAGGAAGAGGAGGAGGAGGAGGAGGAAGAGAGGAAACGACACAAATTCTATTACTGCAGTGACCATATATCGAGAGAGAGAGAGAGAGAGAGACATACCCCTACCCCCTCCCTCGTCACCTGTCCTTGGCCCTCCTCCGTAAAAAGACAGACAGTGAAGGGAAGAAGAATTTTGGAAAGAGGAAGAAAAACAAAACAAAAAAACGGAAATGTGAAAATATGGAAAAGAAACGTGACTCGAAAATAAGAATAAGGGAGAAAAAATACGACAACAGGAAGATAAAAACTAATAACAAAATGACGAAGTGGTGATAAATAAAGAAATAGCAAAATAGTCAAGGATGAAATTAAAGAGAAAATGAAAATATGGGAAGAACGTGACTCGAAAAAAAACAATAGAGGAGAAAATGCGTCAAGTTAAAAATAATAATAAGTCGAAAATATATTAAAGGAAGAAAAACATATACACGTACTGACGATAAAGTTAATGTAATCGTATATATTTAAGTGGCGCCTTAAAATCAAGTAAAAGATAATGATGGATATACAAAATTAAGCATAACTCAAAATATACATGAAATCAATACAAGAAAGAATCAAAACAAACTCAAGACAAAAGATAGATAAAAAAATGTAATAAATAAAAAAAAAAAAAAAATGAACATATATAAAAAAAAAGTAAATACGTAGCCACAACAACAACAAAATCAACAACAAAATAACCAACAAACAAATAACAAACATAAATAACAAGAATATCAGACATCAACAACAATAACAACAACAACAAGCACATGCGAAGTCTGACCTGATCTGACGTGACCTGACCTGACTTGGTGGTGGTGGTGATGGTGGAGGTGATGCTTACTGATGATAGGTGGTAGCAGGTGACATTGACTGACTGATTAACTGACTGACTGACTGACTGACTGACAACTGGATAACTGACCGACTAACAAACTGGGTAACTGGATAACTGACTGACTGACTGACAATTGGATTACTGACTAACAAACTGGAAACTGGGTAACTGGATAACTGACTGACTGATTGATTGGTTGACTGACTGACCGATTGACTGAATGACTGACTGACTGGTAACTGGATTAATGACTGACAAACTGGAAATTGGATAACTGACTGACTGATTGATTGATTGACTCTTTGACTGACTGACTGACTAATTGACTGACTGAATGACTGACTGACCGATTGACTGAATGACTGACTGACTGGCTGACTGAGTAAATAGTTGGTTATTAAATATACCGCGTTACCTTACTGACTGACTGATTGACTGACTGACTGAGTGGATGAAAAACTAGTTGATTGGGTTATTGACTGACTGAAGCTTGACAACTGATTAACTGAATACTTAACTGTTGGTGAATTCCCTGGTAAACTGACTGACTGACTGACCGGCTGATTGACTTACTGACTGGTTGGTTGGATGACTGACCGACTGACTGACTGATTGACTGATTGGCTGACTGACTTACTGACTGATTGGGTGACTTACTGACTGACTGACTGACTGATTGACTGACTAACTGACTGGCGGACAAACAGACTGGCAAGGAGGTTGATTGACTGGGTCGCTGACTGATGGACTGACTGACCTACCCCCCGCCTCCCCTCCCCTCCCCTCCACCCCACCACCACGACCACTTTCACCTCTCTCTCTCTCTCTCTCTCTCTCTCTCTCTCTCTCTCTCTCTCTCTCTCTCTCTCTCTCTCTCTCTCTCTCTCTCTCTCTCTCTCTTTGGCCATCACTTATTGCATTCTTTCCTCCTTCTTTATTTCATATATTACCTTCCTCCCCTCCCTTCCCCTCCTCCTCCTCCCCTTCTCACCTTCCTCCCCCCTTTCCTCCACGCGGCCCCAACCTCTTGACCTCGTCCCCAACCTGACCTAACCTCCTCCTCCTCCTCCTCCTCCTCCGACCCTGCTTGTAACTTGTATTTGGAATTCCTTTCGCTTGCTTTTTTATCTTCCTCCTCCTCCTCCTCCTCCTCTTCCACCTCCTCCTCCTCCTCTTCCTCCTCCTTCTCCTCCTCTACCGTTACCCTCCTCCTGTTTCTTCTTCTTCTTTCTTTTTAGTTCTTTTTTTTTGTTTCTGTTTATTAGTGTTAGTGGTAGTCTTCCTCCTCCTCCTCCTCCTCTTCCTCTTCTTCTTCCTCCTCCTCCTCCTCCTCCTCCTCCTCCTCCTCCTCCTTCTTCTTCTTCTTCTTCTTCTTCTTCTTCTTCTTCTTCTTCTTCTTCTTCTTCTTCTTCTTCTTCTTCTTCTTCTTCTTCTTCTCCTCCTCCTCCTCCTCCTCCATTTATACGGTTACCATTCTTTTGCAATTTTTATTTTATTTTAGTTTTCTCATATTTGTTTCTTTTAAGTAGAAGTCGTAGTCCTCCTCCTCCTCCCCCTCCTCCTCCTCTTCCTCCTCCTCCTCTTCCACATTCCTGGGCAGTACGCAGCAGATTTTCTTCTTCTCTCTGCTGTACGGGACTTTTAAACGTCCTTGAGAAACGCCCTCTCTCTCTCTCTCTCTCTCTCTCTCTCTCTCTCTCTCTCTCTCTCTCTCTCTCTTCTACTTTTCTACTTTAATCTCATCTACATTTTCTCTTTTCCCCTTTTCTCTTCTACCTTTTCTCTTTTAGTTTTCTCTTCCATTTTCTTTTCTTTCTTTCTCCTTTTCTCTCTTCTTCACTTTTCTTCTCAATTTCTCTTCTCTTCCTTCTCTTTACTTTTCTCCTCTTTCTCCTTCCTCCATCAATCAGAAGAGGAGGAGGAGGAGGAGGAGGAGGAGGGGGGTTCCGTTTAAAAGTTAAGAAATTGTACATAAGAATCTTTTGTTTACTTTTCACTCGCAAATTTTTCCTTTTCCTTTTCATTTTTTTTTATCTCTAATTGGTGAGTTGCGTGTGTGTGTACTTTCCCTTTTTGCGTGTGCGTGCATGTGTGTGTGTGTGTGTGTGTGTGTGTGTGTGTGTGTGTGTGTGTGTGTGTGTGTGTGTAGTCCTTCATCCTCTCCCTTCTTTCACTTTGGTCTCCTCCTCCTCCTCCTCCTCCTCCTCCTCCTCCTCCTCCTCCTCCTCTCTCCCTTCCACCTTTCCATCCCTCTATCCACTATTTCATCAGCCCCTACTCTCTCTCTCTCTCTCTCTCTCTCTCTCTCTCTCTCTCTCTCTCTCTCTCTCTCTCTCTCTCTCTCTCTCGTCCTGAATTCTTTTTTTCTCTCCCTTTTTCGTATTTCTCCCTTTCCTTCTCTCCCTTCTTCCTTTCTCTCCTCCTTTTCTTCTTCCTTTACTTCCCTCTCTCCCTCCTTCCTTTCCTTTTTCTTCCCTTCTCTCGCTCTCTCCTCTACCTCCTCCTCCTCCTCCTCCTCCCTCTCTCCTCTCTCTCTCTCTCTCTCTCTCTCTCTCTCTCTCTCTCTCTCTCTCTCTCTCTCTCTCTCTCACTCTCTCTCTCCTCTCTCTCCATCACCCACCTCAACCCCCCTTCTCCTCCCCCCCCACCTTCATCTGCCCCCCACCCCCACCCCACCCCACCCCACCACCACCACCACCACCAGCACGCCGCCGCCTCGTCAGGGTTGGCGAGTCCTAATTAACAGTACCCGAGTTACACCTGAGGGAGGTATGTAGCGGGATGTGGGTCCGGAATTGTTGTTGTTGTTGTTGTTTTTTATTGGAGGACTTTTATTCATTCTCTCTCTCTCTCTCTCTCTCTCTCTCTCTCTCTCTCTCTCTCTCTCTCTCTCTCTCTCTCTCTCTCTCTCTCTCTCTCTCTCTCTCTCTCATTTTTTTCTCTCATACTTTTTTTCTCTTCTACTTCTTTTCTCTTCTACTTTTCTACTTTAATCTCTTCTACCATTTTATCTGTTCTTCCAAGTGTTTCTATAAGTACGAGAATTTATTTTTTATTTTTTTTGTCCTTGGTTTTTATTCATTCATTCTCCATTCATTTTACTTGTCTCCTTTTGTCCTTTACGATGATTGATTGTCTTTTTT
>NC_066512.1:24145768-24158268 GCF_024679095.1 Eriocheir sinensis
GTTTATTAATATTTCCTGCAACTTCTGACTATACCCATGTGATTTATATGCAACAAATAATTGGAAAGACTTTTATTTGCACTTAACAGAACCAGGTATCTTTTTTTCTGTACCTGAAACGAGATAAAAGTTATTAATCGAAGCTATACTGTTCGTTCGCGTGTGATCTGACCTGACTATGATACAAGCTTGTCTTTCATGTGCTTATAAGGTGAATTATCGATGAAAATTACCATGTTTGAGATTTATAATTATGAGAACGTGTGAGGGTTCTTTGTGTATATAAACATTCGAATAAATTACTACTATACTACTACTACTACTACTACTTCTGAAAGGACTATGTATTAATCAAACTATCTATCGACATATTAATAAATTTTGAGGCTAAAAGAACAAAGAAGGAATTTATTACAGGAAGGAAAAAAGAAAAGAAGGAAGGTTGAGAGAGAGAGAGAGAGAGAGAGAAAAAAAAGAGAAAGAGGAAGGAAGGAAGGTAGAAAAAAAAAGGAAAGAAAAAAAAAAAAAGAAAAAAAGAAGAAAAAGAAAAAAGAAAGGTGAGGAAAAAAACAGAGAGAGAGAGAGAGAGAGAGAGAGAGAGAGAGAGAGAGAGAGAGACCTAGAAAATTCTTCCACAATCATTACACTTCTCCTCCTCCTCCTCTTCCTCCTCCTCCTCCTTGATTCCTCCAAAATCCATCTCACCTCTGGCCTAATAATCGTAAATCCTCCTCCTCCTACTCCTCTCTCTCCTTCCTCTTCTCCCCTTCCCTTCCCTTCCCTTCCTCCTCCACCTCCACCTCCACCTCCTCCTCTTCCTCTTCCTCCTCCTTCCTCTTCTCCCTTTCCCTCTGCTCCTCCCCTCCCCTCCCCTCCCCTCCCCTCCTCCTCCTCCTCCTCCCTTGTCACTCATAATAATCCCTCTCTTTAATTTTCTTTTCCATTATCAGTAAAAAAATAAAAACGGTTATCATGGGCCGTGACTTTCATTCATAAAATACGCACATACCGCACCAAACACACACACACACACACACACACACACACACACACGAATATACATAATTAACAAACTTGTACTTATTTCATGTTTTTTTGTGTGTTTTTAATTCCATACAAACTTATATACTTAAAAATACACATAGTCAAGCAAGCATTCAGTCATACATACATACATACACACAAACGCACATACACAACCATACATATACATACTAGTTGAACCATACTTGATACATATACATACACACATTTATTCATACATACATACACATATACATACATACATACATACATACATACAGACAGACAGACAGAAAAGGAGACAAAAAGTGTATTATTAAATCACACACACACACACACACACACACACACACACACACACACACACACACACACACACACACACACACACACACAGGAAGAGAGGTAGACACACAGACAGACAGACAAATAAAAACAGACCAAAAAACACACACATACATAACACAGAAAGGGAGGGAAACACACACACACACACACACACACACACACACACACACACACACACACACACACACACACACACACACACACACACACACAAACAGATAGAGACAGACAGACAGACACAGACATAGACAAACAGACAGAAAAACATGGCGGACACACCCACTGATTCTCTCTCTCTCTCTCTCTCTCTCTCTCTCTCTCTCTCTCTCTCTCTCTCTCTCTCTCTCTCTCTCTCTCTCTCTCTCTCTCTCTCCAAAAACACAAAGACACTCACCAAGGAGAGAGAGAGAGAGAGAGAGAGAGAGAGAGAGCAAAAACCTCACCTGCATGCAATAATTACGTGATTTGGTACCTGTCAACCCTTCCATGAACCTCAACTTGTCCTCCCCCTTCCCCTCTCTTCCCCTTCCTCCCCTTCCCCTTCTTTTCCCTCTCCTTCCCTTCCCTCCTCTTCCCCTTCTTTTCACTTTCCTATTCCCCCAATTGACCTCAACTTGTCCTCCCCCTTCCCCTTCCCCTTCTTTTCCCTCTCCTTCCCCTCCCTTCTCTTCTCTCCCCTTCCCTATTCCCCAAATTAACCTCAACTTCTCCTCACCATTCCCCTTCCCCTCCCCATCCTCTCTCATCACCCTTCCCCTTCTTTTCACTGTCCCATTCCCCGCATTCCCCTTCCCTTCCTCTCCCCTTTTCCCTTTCTATCTTACCCTTCTTCTTTCCCTCTCTCCCTTCCTTCCTCCCCTTCCCCCCTTCCCTTCATGACACCGTTCTCCTTCCCTTTCTCTCCCTTTTCCATCACGCATATTCCTCCTCCTCCTTCCCCTCCTCCTCTTTACTCTTTCCCCATACATTATTTTATTCTTCCCTTTCCTCTTCTTTTCCTCTTTACTTCCTCTTATTTTTGTTTCCCTCCCTGGTGTTAGTTTCCTTCTTCCTCTTCTCTCTCTCTCTCTCTCTCTCTCTCTCTCTCTCTCTCTCTCTCTCTCTCTCTCTCTCTCTCTCTCTCTCTCTCTCTCTCTCTCTCTCTCTCTCTCTCTCTCTCTCTCTCTCTCTCTCTCTCTCTACTACTACTACTACTACTACTACTACTACTACTACTACTACTACTACTACTACTACTACTACTACGACTATTTCTACTACTACTTCTTTTCATTATTTAATTATTTTTCTTTTCTTTATTTCCTTCATCATTTTCTTTCTTCCTTTCTCCACCTCTTCTTCCTCTCTCCTCCTCCTCTTCCTCCTTCTTTCAATTTCATCACGTGTTTTCATTCTTCCTTCCTTCTTCCTTTTCTTCTTTTCTCTGTTTCCTCTTCCTCTTCCTTATCACTGCTCGCCCTTATCCCTCACCTTCCCTTCTCTCTCCTCTTCTCTCCCCTTCCCTTTATCAATCAACCTCTATTCTCCTCCCCTTTCCTTCCTTTCCCCTCTCCTTCCTCTTCCTCCTCCTCCTCCTCTGTATATTTCTCTCACTCATTCCTCTCTCCTCCTCCTCCTCCTCCTCCCTCATCACTGCTCGTAACTATTCCTCACCTCCACCTCCTCCTCCTCCTCCTCACCCTTCCCCTCCTTCTCCCCCCTCCCCCCCCTTCCCCCCCCCCGTCACCTGAGTTACCTGAGTCACGCATCGCCCACCTTTGGATTAGTTACGGCACCTGTTTAACCCCCCTTCCACCCTCTCCCCCCTCCCTTCCCCCTTCTCCCTTTCCCCTCCTATCTTCTATTCCTCTCTCCTCCTTTCCTCTTCTAGCGCCTGGTTAATCTCCTTTCTTTTCCCTTCCCCTTATTATCCCTTTCCCTTCCTCCTCTTCCCTTCCCTTTCCATCTATCTCCTACTCCCCTTCCTTTCCCTTCCCTTCCTCCTATCTCTCCCATTTACCCCCTTCCTCCTCCTCCTCCTCCTCCTCCCTCCGATATCCCCTCCTCTCGTCCGCTCCCGTCCCTTCCCTTACCCCTCCTCTTCTCTTCTCCCCGTCCCTCCGTGTCTGGCACCCCTCCCTCATCCTTCTCCCCTCCTATCTCCTCTCCCTTCCCTTCCCCCTCTTATCTCCTCCCCTTCTCTCCCTTTCTGACACCTGGTTCTCCCCTTTCCTCTCCTAATCCCCTCCCCGCTCCCCCCTTTTCCTTCCTCCTCCTTCCCCTACCCTGTCCTTTTCCTCTCCCTCTTTCTCTTTCTCTTCCATAATTTCTCCCTTTTCCTTTGTCCTATTTCCTCGCTTTTTTCTTTTCCTCTTATTTTTCTTCCCTTTACGTTTTCTCTTTCTTCTCTATACCCTCCTCCTCCTCCTCCTCCTCCTCCTCCTTCAAGTTAATCCTCTTTAGAATAAGCCGAGTTACTTACCTCCTCCTCCTCCTCCTCCTCCTCCTCCTCCTCCTCCTCCTCCTCCTCCTCCTCCTCTTCCTCCTCCTCCTCTTCCTCTTCCTCTTCCTCCTCCTCCTCTTTCAAGTGATTCGATTCTGACATTTGATATCAATTCCTCTCTAATACTTTGGTGCATTAAGAGAGAGAGAGAAATTGGGTCTCTCTCTCTCTCTCTCTCTCTCTCTCTCTCTCTCTCTCTCTCTCTCTCTCTCTCTCTCTCTCTCTCTCTCCTTCCTTCCTTCCTTCTTTTCTCTCCTTATTTTTCCTTCTTCCTTCTCTCCTTCCTGTTTCCTTTCTCTCCACCTTCATCTTTCTTCAACAGTTCCTTCTCTCCTCTCTTTCCTCCTCCCCTCCTTCTCTTCCTTAATTCCTCCTTCACTTCTCCTCCCTTCTTTTCTCCCCTCCTTTCTTTCGTATCTCCTTCCTTCATTCTATATCTCCCTCCTTCCTTTCTTTCTCTCCCTTCTTTCCTTTTCCCTTCCCTTCCTTTCTCTTCCCTCCCCTTTCTTTTTCCTCCCCTCCTTTCTTTCTTATCTCCTTCATTCTTTATCTCCCTTCTTCCTTTCTTTCTCTCTTTCTCCTCTCCCTTCTTTCCTTTTCCCTTCCCTTCCTTTCTCTTTCCTCCCTTTTCCTCTTCCTCCCCTCCTTTCTTTCTTATCTCCTTCATTCTTTATCTCCCTCCTTCCTTTCTCTCCCTTCTTTCCTTTTCCCCCTCCCTTTATCTTTCATCCCTCTCTTCCCTCCCCTTTCTTCTTCCTCTTCCCTTCCTCCTTCCTTTCTCTCCCTTTTTTCCTCCCTTCCCTCCTTTCTCTCCCTTTCCTCCCTTAATCAGCGTCACATCTAAGCGAGACGTGAATATATAAACACCACTTTTTCTCCCTTTTTTTCCTCCTCCTCTTCCTTCCCTTTCTTCCTCTCCCTTTTTTCCCTCTCACCTAATTATTGTATACACTTCCTTCCTGTCATTACACCTCAGGGAGAGAGAGAGAGAGAGAGAGAAAGAGGAGAGGGAGAGAGTTTTTCCCCCTCTCTCCCTCCCTTCCTCTCTCCTTTCCTCCCTTTTTCCCTTCTTTTTCCTTCCTTTCTTCCTCCTCTCTTCTTCCTTCGCGAACAAACACTCATTTATATCAATTTTCGTGTGTGTGTGTGTGTGTGTGTGTGTGTGTGTGTGTGTGTGTGTGTGTGTGTTTTGCATCCTCGCGCTTAATGCAGACTCACGAGGGAGGAGGAAGGGGAAGAAGAGGAAGAGGAGAAAGAAGAAGAGAAGAAGAACGAAAAAAATAAAGAAGGGAAATAAAGAAATAGAAGAAAAAAGAAAAGAAATTATACAAGAAAGAAACGTGAGGAAAGGGAGAAAAGGGAGGGAAATGAAAGAGAGGAAAAGGAAGGGAAGGGAAGGGAAAGAGAAAGAATGGGAATAGAAAGAAAAGGGAAAGGGGAAGGGAAGGGAAGACGAAAGAGAAGCAAAGCAAAAGATCAAGGAAAGGAATAGAAGGGAAAGGAATGAGTGATGGGTAAGAACAATGAGGGAGGGAAGGAAAGGGAAGGGAAGGGAAGGGAAGGGAGTAAAGAGGAGAAAAATTGGTAAATACGTAGAAGTTTGTGGACGAGAAAAAAAAACAAAAAAAAAACGAGACGAATTGATGGAGGACGTAAATATGGAGGGAAAGGAAAGGGGGAATGTAGAAAAGGAAGATGAAGGGAAGGGAAGGAAAAGGAAAGGGAGAAAAAGAGGATAAATAGGTAAATACGTAGAAGTGTTTGGATGAGAAGAAAAAAAAAACAGACTTGAATTGATGAGTGAGGACGTAAATATGGAGGGAAACGAAAGGGGGAATGTAGAAAAGGAAGATGAAGGGAAGGGAAGGAAAAGGAAAGGGAGAAAAAGAGGATAAATAGGTAAATACGTAGAAGTGTTTGGATGAGAAGAAAAAAAAACAGACTTGAATTGATGAGTGACGTAAATATGGAGGGAAAGGAAAGGGAGAATGTAGAAAAGGAAGAGGAAGGAAGAGAAGAAGAGACTAGACTTGAGAAAAAAAAAGTAAAATGAGAAAAAAACAAAATACAAACAGAAAGTGAAGAGGAATGAATAAAACCAGAGAAGGGTAAGGGAGAGGAGGAGGAGGAGGTGGGAGAGGAAAAAGGAAGGAGGAATGAAAAGGAAGAAGGAAGAAACGAAAGAAGAGAAGGGTAGAGGAAGGGAGAGGGAGAGAAAGAAGGGAGGGGTAGAGGAGGGGGAAGGGGAAGGGGGGATAGCCAAGTGTTGAGGCTCATTACCTGCCTGAACTTAACACACCTGAATCTGGAGCCATTAACAGCTGTGTGTGTGTGTGTGTGTGTGTGTGTGTGTGTGTGTGTGTGTGTGTGTGTGTGTGTGTGTGTGTGTGTGTGTGTGTGTGTGTGTGTTTGGAGAGGGGAGAGGAAGGGGGGAGGAGAAAGGGAGGAAGAATAAAGGAGGGAGAAGGAAGAAAGAGGGAAGAGAGAAGGAAGGAAGGAAGGAGGGAGAAAGAATTATAGAAAGGAAGAAAGCAGAAAGGTTGGGGAAAAGAAAAAGGAGGGAACAAGAGGGGAAAGGGAAGAAAGAAAGGATGGAAGAAGGGAGAAAGAATGGAAGAAATTAAGAGAAAGGAGTTAGAGAAATGAGGGAAGAAGAGAGGAATAGGAGAGGAGAAGGAAGAAAGAAGAAGGGAAGAGAGAAGATATGGGGAAGGAAGAATGAAGGGAGGAAGAAAAAGGAAAAGAATAAGAAAGGGAAGAGGAGGAAGCAGGGAATAGGATAGAGGGAAGGGAAGGAAGAAGAGATTAAAATGTGAAGAAGGAATAGAGGTGAGGAGGAGGAGAGAGGGGAGAAAGGGGAGAGAGAGAGAAGGGGAGTGAAGGGAAGGGGAGAGGAGAGGAGGAAGAAGCGGAAGTGGTCATCAGCCCCTTCTCTCTCTCTCTCTCTCTCTCTCTCTCTCTCTTGCATGCTCACGAATTTCAGTTTCTTTCATTTAACTCACTTTTTTTTTCTTTCCCTCCTCCTCCTCCTCCTCCTCCTCCTCCTTCCGTTTCTTCTCTTTCTCCCCTTCCTCCTTCACAACCCCCATCATCATCATCATCATCATTCTAATCCTCTCCTCCTCCTCCTCCTCCTCCTCCTCTTCCAAGCAGGTGAGTGTCATAGGAGACCACTGTTGACACCTGACTCGTGTGTGTGTGTGTGTGTGTGTGTGTGTGTGTGTGTGTGTGTGTGTGTGTGCGTAACCCCTTCATCATACAATTCTCTCTCTCTCTCTCTCTCTCTCTCTCTCTCTCTCTCTCTCTCTCTCTCTCTCTCTCTCTCTCTCATCACGATATCTCAGCCTCCTTCATCACCTTCATCACCAAAATCACCACCATCATCACCACCACCACCACCTCCATAACCACCACCATAAAACTGGGTGTCATTATGTAATTATCATCACCACCACCACCATCACCACCACTACCACCACCACGATCTTGTCACGGGTTCGTCATAGTAAATTACACTCACTCTCTCAAGGTCTATAATTATCTCTTAAATAATGAATGTAATAAAAAAAAAAACGTATTACCAACAGATACAAAATAAACAAATAAACAAACAAATAAAACCACATATAAGGAGATAAAATTAGGAATGAATGAAGAAATAAAAATGGATAAATATGGAAGTAGTGAAAAGGAAAAGAAAATAGAAAAAAGTTAAAGAAATGAATAGGGAAAGAAGAAAAGGAGAAGGAAAAAAGAGAGAAGAGAAAGAAGGAAAGGGAGAAAGAACGAAGGAAGAAATGAGGAAAGAAAGGGAGGAGAGAAAAAGGAGAGAATAGGAGAGGAATAAGATAATAATAGAAATAGGTTAATAAGGGGATGAGGTGAAGGCTAGAAAATGGAAAAAAAGAAAAGGTTTAGAGGAGAAAGAAACGAAATGGGAGAAAGATATGAAAGAAGCAGGAAAAAAAAACAAAGAAAACAAGAACAAAAAATAAACAAGTAAAAAAAAACAAAGAAGAGAAATAAGATAAAGAAAAAAACACGCTAAAAACAAGAACAAAAAATAAACAAGTAAAAAAAAAAAAGAAATATAAGATAAAAAAGAAAAAAACGCTAAAAAAAAAGAACAAAAAATAAACAAGTAAAAAAAAACAAAGAAGAGAAATAAGATAAAGAAAAAAACACGCTAAAAACAAGAACATAAAATAAACAAGTAAAAAAAACAAAGAAGAGAAATAAGATAAAGAAAAAAACACGCTAAAAACAAGAACAAAAAATAAACAAGTAAAAAAAACAAAGAAGAGAAATAAGATAAAGAAACATACACGCTAAAAAAAAAGAACAAAAAATAAACAAGTAAAAAAAAAAGTAGAGAAATAAGATAAAGAAAAAAAAACGCTAAAAAAACAAGAACAAAAAATAAACAAGTAAAAAAAAAAAAAGGTAGAGAAATAAGATAAAAAAGAAAAAAACACGCTAAAAAAACAAGAACCAAAAATAAACAAGTAAAAAATCAAAGAAGAGAAATAAGATAAAGAAAAAAAATGCTAAAAGAAATAAAGAAAAAAAAATCAGGCGAACAAAAATATATAAAGAAGGAAAAAGAAAATGTAAGATAAAGAATAAAAATGGAATGAAAACAAAAGATGATGGAAATAGGAAGAAGAAAAGTCGGTTAAAAAAATGAAAAAGAAAAGAAAAAGAAAAGAATAAAAAAATGGAATGAAAACAAAAGATGATGAAAATAGGAAAAAGAAAAGTCGGTTAAAAAAATGAAAAAGAAAAGAAAGAAAAGAAAAAAAGTTGAATGAAAACAAAAGATGAAAATAGGAAGAAGAAAAGTCGGTTAAAAAAAATGAAAAAGAAAAGAAAAAGAAACGAATAAAAATGGAATGAAAACAAAGATGATGAAAATAGGAAGAAGAAAAGTCGGTTAAAAAAAAGAAAAAGAAAAGAAAAAGAAAAATAGATTAAAAAGAAAAAAAACAAGAAAGATAAAGACCATAAATCATTCACCCCTTCCCACTCTAAACAATCATTACCCAAGACAAACAAACAAACAAACAAACAAACAAACACACACACAAACACAAACGTAACAATACAAAGCAAACATGTATTTAGAAACGTGTGTGTGTGTGTGTGTGTGTGTGTGTGTGTGTGTGTGTGTGTGTAAATTTAACATCAAAACAATTTCATGGTATTTGATTTCTTTCATTTGAGCACCTTTTTTTTTTCCTTTTTTCTTTTTTATCTACGATTTTTTTTTTTCACTTTTCTGATTTTCCTTTCACTACTGCTTTCATATCTTCTCTAATCCTCCTCCTCCTCTTCTTCTTCTTCTTCTTCTCCTACTAATCCTACTACTACTACTATATATACTACTACTACTACTACTGCTACTATTACTACTTCTACTGTTCACGATTTCCACAACTACCGATCACGAACAATAGTACTAGTAATAATAATAATAATAATAATAATAATAATAATAATGATGATGATGATGATGATGATGATGATGATGATGATGATCTTGCGTCACCACCACCGCCTTCATTACCACACAAAGGCCTTGGCGTGCGTAGAATAAGGACGTGACGAGAACCGAGCAAGCAGAGAATTAATATATAAAAAAAAAAAATTACACAACTAAAAATAAATAAATAAATAAACAAATGAAGTAAACAAAAACAACAGTACGAGGGATCATTACAATTACACGATCTATTGTTTTGTTTTTATTAATTCGTATTGTATCAGAGGAGTGTGTGTGTGTGTGTGTGTGTGTGTGTGTGTGTGTGTGTGTGTGTGTGTATGAGAAGGGGTAGGGAAGGAGAGGAGAGGGATGGGAAGAGAAGGGAAAGGGGGGAAGAGGGGAAAGGGGGAGGAAGGAAAGGGGAGGAAAGGAAGAGGAGGAGAAGGGGAGGGAGAGGAAAGGGTAGAAGGGGGAGGGAAAGACAGGATAGAAGGGGGAGGAAAGGAGAGAGGGAGGAAGAGAGGGAAAAAGGAGAGAGAGAGAGAGAAGAGAGGGGAGGAAGAGGAGAGGGAGAAGGAAGAGGAGAGAAAGAGAGAAGAGGGAGAGGAAGAGAGAGAGAGAGAGGGGAGAGAGAAGGGAGAGAAGAGAGAGAGAGAGAGAGAGAGAGAGAGAGAGAGAGAGAGAGAGAGAGAGGAAGGAAGGAGACGGAGGAGGAAAGGGAAGAGAGGGAAGGACTGGGGACAAGGGAAGAAGGGAGAAGGGGAAGGGAAGAAGATGGGAAAGGGAGAGAGAGAGAGGGGAGGGAGAGGGATTTTAAGGGAAGACGAAGGAAGGAGAAGGAAGGAAAGGGAAGAGAGAGATGGAGTGGGGAGAGGGAAGAAGGAAAAAGAGGAGATGGGGAAGGGAAGGGGAAGATGGGGAAGAAGAAGGAAAGGAAAGGGACACTACTAAAGCTTTATCAAATGTGGGTAAATAAGAAAAGTATGAGTAAGTATGAGTAAATAATTAGGTATAAGTAAATATGAGTAAGTTAAGTATGAGTAAGTAAGTATGAGTAAGTATGAATAAGTATGAGTAAGTAAGTATAAGTATGAGTAAATATGAGTAAGTATGAGCAAATATGAGTAAGTATGAGTAAATATGAGTAAGTATGAGTAAGTGAGTAAATAAGTAAGAATGAGTGAGTAAGTATGAGTAAGTAAGTATAAGTATGAGTAAATATGAGTAAGTATGAGTAAGTATGAGTAAATATGAGTAAGTATGAGTAAATATGAGTAAGTATGAGTAAATAAGTAAGAATGAGTGAGTAAGTAAGTATGAGTAAATATGAGTAAGTATGAGTAAATATGAGTAAGTATGAGTAAATAAGTAAGAATGAGTAAGTATGAGTAATGAGTAAGTAAGAATGTAAGTATGTGTAAGTATTTTAGAGTAGTTTCTGGTACTTTCTGTTGAGCAAAATAAAAAAAAGGAAAATAATATATGCAAGAAAGATGAAAATAATAATAATAAGACGAGGTAATTAACTTGGGTGTAGTGTTTCACCTGAGAGAGAGAGAGAGAGAGAGAGAGAGAGAGAGAGAATAAAGAAACCATATCCAGCCACATTCCGACCTTCTTACATCATTTTCTCTCTCTCTCTCTCTCTCTCTCTCTCCCACACACACACACACACACACACACACACACACACACACACACACGGAAACCCTACAAAACAGTTTAGCATTCCTTTCCTTCTTCTCTTCCTCTTCCTCCTCCTCCTCCTCCTCTTTCCCTTCCTCTTCCTCTTCTTCCTCCTCCTCCTCCTCTTCTCTAATACCCAAGAGTCTTAAGAGAAAAAAAGACATCAAATTGTTTATATATTACAGTTTACACACACACACACACACACACACACACACACACACACACACACACACACACACACGGCTAATTATGTGACCAACACCAGACGGAAGTGGAGAGACCCAAAAGAGAGGCCATTAAAGAGAGAGAGAGAGAGAGAGAGAGAGAGAGAGAGAGATTATGACGTCAAACCGATAGAATGACCGGCAGACACACACACACACACACACATCTTCCCCTTTCCCCTCTTCTTCCTCTTTTCTCCTTCCCTTCCTCTCCCCTTTCCCCTCCTTCCTTTCCCACTTTCTCGTTTCCTTCTCTCCCATTTCTTCCCTCTCATTCCTCTGTCCCCTTCCCTTCCCTTCCTTCATTTCCCCTCTCCTCCCCTCTTCCCCTTCCCTCATTTCCCCTCTCCTCCCCTCTTCCTCTTCCCCTTCCCTTTCCTCACCTTTCCCCTCTTCCCTCCCATCCCTGTCCCTTTTTCTCTTCCCCTCCCTTTCCCTCTCCTCTCTTCATCCCTTCTATCTGTCCCCTTTCCTCCTCCCCTCCACTTCCTTCCTACCTTCCCCTTCCCTCCCCTCTTCTTCCCCTTTCCTCTTCCCCTTCCCATTGTCACCTCATTCTCTCGCCTCACACAATCAGCGGTATGGTAATAGCTTTATTGTACTTGATGTTGTTGTTGTTGTTGTTGTTGTTGTTGTTATTCTATGTGGTAGTTGGAGAAGGTGGAATAGAAGAAAGAAGAGAAGAATAAAAAAAGGCGATAAAGAAGGGGTGGTGATGGAGGTGAAGAGAGGAGGAGGAGGAGGAGGGACACAAAATATGCGGAAATAACAACTTATGTCCACTGTGAGGTTTAGAGGGAAGAGGAGGGAGGGAGGGGAGAGGAAGAGGATTAGGGATATTTAAATGGCGTTTGATCTTATTTTATGGAGTCGGAACCCATAATGAAGGGGAATTAGTGGGTATGGAGTGGGATTTAAGAGGATTCGGGGGAGAAGGAGGAGGAGGAGGAGATGATGGAGGTGAAGGTTTAATTTCCGTGTCATTATTTTTCACACACACACACACACACACACACACACACACGTAGAGTAAAAAGTTGACCGTGAATAACTTTTGAATAAACCGATTCCAGTTTGAACACCGGAAGTGAATCAGACAGACAGACAGACAAACAGACAGACAGACAGATAGTAGAAGTAGTAGTAGTAGTAGTAGTAGTAGTAGTAGTAGTAGTACCATTCCTTTACCATAAACTCACGCCCATAATTAATTAAAAAAAGTTTTAAAAAATCATACAAAAAAATCGTACAA
>NC_066512.1:24165768-24170768 GCF_024679095.1 Eriocheir sinensis
ACAGAGGAAGAAAATTAGACAGAAGAAGGAAGAAGAGGAAAATAGTGAAAGGGAAAGGACAGAGGTAGAAAATTAGACAGAAGGAAGAAAGAGGAAGAGAATGAAAGGGAAAGAAGGACAGAGGAAGAAGAGGAAGAAAATTAGACAGAAGGAAGAAGAGGGAAAGAATGAAAGGGGAAGAAGGGCAGAGGAAGAAGAGGAAGAAAAGAAGACAGAAGAAGGAAGAAGAGGAAGAAAAGAAGACAGAAGAAGGAAGAAGAGGAAAATAGTGAAAGGGAAAGGACAGAGGAAGAAGACGAAGAAAATTAAACAGAAGAAGGAAGACAGAGGGAGAGAATGAAAGGGAAAGGGAGGGAGATGAAGGATGCTGGGGAGAGAAAACAGACCCCCCCTCCCCTACCCCCCTTCAGATATCCTAACGCCCCTGACCTCCTCTTCCTCCCTCTCCCCTCCCCTCCTTTGGTCGTGACTTTAACTAGGTCATGTTTCTTAAGAGAGGTCACGGGCAGGTCACCTCTTTTGACCCTCCCCTTCCCCTCATCCCCCCCCCCCTTTAGCTCCCTCCTCCCTCTCACACCTCAGATTTTTTTCCCTTTTTTTTCCTTTCTTTCCCTTTCCTTCACTTTCCTCTCCCTCCGATCTCTCACCTAACTTTTTTTTTCCTTTCCTTTCTCTCCCTCACCTCCCTTTATTTCCCTTTCCTTCCCTTTCTTTTACTTTCCTCTCCCTCCGGTCTCTCACATATGTTTTCTTTTCCTTTTTTTTCATTTCATTTCCTTTCCTTTCTTTTCCTTTCTCCTCCTCACGTCAGTTTTCCCTTTTTTCCTTACTTTCTCTTTTCTTCCCTTCTCTTTCTTTCCCTTTCCTCTCCCTCATCTCCCTTTTTTACCTTCCTCTCCCTTCTCTTTCTTTCCCTTTCCTTTCCCTCATCTCCCTTTTTTCCTTCCCCTCCCTTCTCTTTCTTTCCCCCTTCCTCTCCCTCCTCCCCTTCACCTCCCTTTTCCCCCTTAATTTTTCCTTCCCTTCTCTCCCTCCTCAAATTAATCTCCCTTCTCTTTCTGTCTCCCTTCCTTCCCTTTTCCTTCCCTTTCTTCCCCCTTCCTCCTCCCTCCTCTCCTTTTCCCCTTAATTTGTCCATCCCTTCTCCCTCCTCCACTTCATCTCCCTTCTCTTTCTGTCTCCCTTCCTCTCCCTCCTCCCCTTCACCTCCCTTTTCCCCCTTAATTTTTCCTTCCCTTCTCTCCCTCCTCAAATTAATCTCCCTTTTTTTCCTTCCCTTCCCTTCTCTTTCTTTCCCCCTTCCTCTCCCTCCTCCCCTTCACCTCCCTTTTCCCCCTTAATTTTTCCTTCCCTTCTCTCTCCTCCCTTTCATCTCCTTTTTTTCCCTCCATACCCTTCCTTCACTTCCTCCTCTTCACCCTCCCTCCTTGCCTTCTTCTCCCCATCCCTTCCCCCTTTCTCTCCCTGCTTTCCCTTCCTTTCAAGCTCCCCATCTCTCCACTCCCTTTCTCGACCTTCCATTCCTTCCCTCCCTCCCCTCTTCTCTCCATCCCTTCCCCCCTCCCCTCCCTCCCCTCTTCTCTCCATCCCTTCCCCCCTTCCCTCCCTCATCTCCCACACCTGTTTAAAACCTCATGCACCCCATCAGCCCCCCTCCCCCCCCCCTCACCCCGTCACGGTCACCCTCCTGTACACCTCAATACGGAAATGTATGCACAGTCACGCCCGTGCATACATACATACATACATACACACGCACACAGATACAAACCTACATGCACGCACACACGTACACACACAGTCTTTCTGGCGGGTCTTTTTTTTTCTTTTTTTATTCAATTATTCATTTATCTATTTCATTATGTCGTACACACACACACACACACACACACACACACACACACACACACACACACACACACACACACACACACACACATACAAACAAACAAACAAACAAACAGAGAAAAGACAGAAAGTTAAGAAACAGGGAAAAGATATAAAAGAAAAAACAAATAAAAAAAGAAAGGAAAAAAGGAAAAAAAGAAAGAAAAATGGAAGAAAAAGAAAGGAAAATAAAGCCAAAGTATAAAATAAGCACACACACACACACACACACACACACACACACACATTCATCACCATCACAGGTAAATCAGGTCAGAAAGTGATAGGGGGAAGAACACGACCCCTCCCCCCTCCCCCTCCCCCTCTCTCTCCTCCCTTCACCCCCCTCTCACCTGTCCCCTCCTCCTTCCTCCTCTCGCGTGTCTTACCTGCAACAGAAGAGAAAGTAATTAACGACAGGTAAGGAAAGGTGGATGAATATAATGTTAATATCTTAGTAATGATAATAATGATAATAATAATAATAATAATAATAATAATAATAATAATAATAATAATAATAATAATAATAGGTGAAGGAGAAAGAGGAAAGGAAGAAGAAGAAGAAGAAGAAGAAGAAGAAGGAGGAGGAGGAGGAGGAGGAGAAGGAGAAAAAAATATACGACGAAAAAAAGAGATAGACGAAAGAAGGAATAAGAAGAAAAAGACGAAATAAAGAATTGGAAGGAAGAAAAGAAAATAACGGAAAGACGAAATAAAACAGGAAGGGAGGAGGAGGAGGAGGAGGAGGAGGGAGTAACGGAATAAAAAAGAAGAGGGAGAGTGGGAAAATATGCAGGAAGGGAAGGAAAGAAAGATGAAAGAAAGATAGGAAGCGTGAGAGGGTGAGGAAGGGAGATAGAAGGAGAGGGAGACAAAATGATAGAAAATATGTCCAGTATCCAACCCATTACTACGTGTCTTACCCGGTTCTCTTACCATCAGAACCTCATTAATATCCCCCTTATTAAAGCCCTTCATACATTAAATTTTAAAAACCTCGAACAATTTCCTTGCACCCTTCGATTTTCTAGAGAATGCAAGTTTAACTGTCTGAGTCTTTCCTCGTATGGCAAGTTTTGTAACCCGTGAATCATCTTAGTCATCCTCCTCTAACGATTTGAACAACCCTTCGATTTTCTAGAGAATGAAAGTTTAATTGTCCGAGTCTTTCCTCGTATGGCAAGTTTTGTAACCCGTGAATCATCTTGGTCATCCTCCTCTGCACCGATTCTAACACTTTGATATCCATTCTATAGTAAGGTGAGAGAGAGAGAGAGAGAGAGAAAAGTAAAGCAAGGAGAGAAAAGATGAGGAAAAGGAAGAGATGTGAGGGAGAGAGAGAGAGGGAGGGAGAGGGAGTGAGGGAGGGGGAGTGAGGGAGAGGAAGGGAGAGTTAGACGGAGTTGATGTATGCTTGAGTGAAGGGAGAGTATCGTCATCCTTCCTCACATTAGCGCCCGTTACTCTCTCTCTCTCTCTCTCTCTCTCTCTCTCTCTCTCTCTCTCTCTCTCTCTCTCTCTCTCTCTTCCTTTCATTTCTTTTCCTTCCCATCTCCTCTCCTCTCCTCCCTTCCCTCTTTCCTCCCTTCCTATCTCCCTACCCCTTTCTCCTCCTCTCCTCTCTCTTCCCTTCTCTCCCTTCCTTCCGTCTCCTTTCTCTTCCTTTTTCTCTTCCGTCACCTCCTCCTCTCCTCTCTCTTCCCTTCTCTCCCTTCCTTCTGTTTCCCTCCTCTTCCTTTTTCTCTTCCTTCACCTCCTCCCTTCTCTATTCCTTCCCCTCCCTCCTCCTCTCCCTTCCTCCCTCCTGTCTTTCTTCACTTCCTAATTAATACCTCCTCCTCCTCCTCCTCCTCCTCCTCCTATGTCATCTTCATCATCATCGCCCATACCCAATAAGATCATGACCCTCCTCCTCCTCCTCCTCCTCCTCCCCCTCCTCTTCACCTCCCTACTAGAATTCCAATATCTCCACTCCCCTTTCATAACCTCTTCCCCTTCTTCTTCTTCTTCTTCTTCCTCCAAATTCATATCATACATACCACTAGTGCCAAAGGTGAGAGAGAGAGAGAGAGAGAGAGAGAGCGATCATGCATTCTATTGTTCTGAAGTCATTACGGTTTAGTTTGTCTCTCCTCCTCCTCCTCCTCCTCCTCTTCCTCTTCCTCCACCCCCCCCCCCCATCATGAAGGACACAGGGAGGAAGGGACATGTAAATTAAGGCGTGGTTTGTCTCCCGCTAATACACACACACACACACACACACACACACACACACACACACACACACACACACACACATACATACATACACAGACACATAGATACAGATAGACAGGAAGCTAAACAGACAGATTATGGAAGAGAAGAAAGGAAAATGAAGGGAAGAGGGAGAAATATGGAAATGGGAAGGGAGAGAATAGAAAGAGGAAGCAGGGAGGAAGAGGAAAGGAAAAGAGGAGGGAGGGAAAAAGGGAGGAAAACAAGGGAAGGCAGAGAAAGAAAAAGGAAAATGGGAGGGGAGCGAAAGAAGGAAGAGGAAAAAATGGAAGAGAAGGGATAGAATGAAAAGAGGTAGCAGGCAGGGAAGAGAAATGGAAAGAGGAAATAGAGGGGAAGGGGAAAAAAGGGAGGAAAAAAAGGGAATGAAGAGGAAAATGGGAGGGGAGCAAAAGAAGGAAGAGGAAATACGGAAGAGAAAAGAAGGAAAAAAGGAAAATGGAGAAGAGAAAGAAGGAAAAAGAGGAAAATGAGAAAGGGTAGGAAGAAGCAAGGGAAAAAAAGGAGGAAAAAAAAAAGAGAATGGAGGAGAGTACGACAGCTATAAACACACACACACACACACGCACGCACACACACACACACACACACACACCGATGAAGGAAAGTGAAAGGAAAGAAATACAATGACGGGAAGAGACAGACAGACACAGCCACTTAAAGCAACACACACAAATACACACACACACACACACACACACACAGGAATACATACGAACGACTTAAGATATGTAAATTCCCCTAAAGAGAGAGAGAGAGAGAGACACACATCACACCCTCCACCACGCACACAACCTACACACACACACACACACACACACACACACACATCC
>NC_066512.1:24185768-24250768 GCF_024679095.1 Eriocheir sinensis
TCCTCCTCCTCTTTCTTCTACTTCATTTTTTTTTCTTTTGCACTTATTCCCTTCCTCAGTCTTCACTTTTTTTTTTTTTTTTGCATTCTTCCTCCTCCTCTTCCTCCTCCTGAAATCAGTTCCACCAAGGACCAAAACCCGAATTTTTCACAACCTTACGACTGTGTGCTTTCCTGTCCTTGAGAGAGAGAGAGAGAGAGAGAGAGAGAGAATATAGGGGATGAAGGGACAGGGGGGAGAGGGGGGCATATACAATTAGGTTGGTATGTATTTAAATAAGTTATGGACAGGTAAGGTAGGGTAAGGTAGGATAAGGTAAGGTTAGGGAAGGTTAGGTAAGGTTAGGGAAGGTAAGGAAGTATGGTATATAATGTAAGGCAAGGCAAGGTAAGGTAAGGTAAGGTAAGGTAAGGTAAGGTAAGGTTAGGTTAGGTTAGGTAGGGTAAGGCAACGCAAGGCAAGGCAAGGCAAGGAAAGGCAAGGTAAGGTTAGGTCGTTAGGTTAGGTTAGGTTAGGTTAGGTATGGTAAGGCAACGCAAGGCAAGGCAAGGCAAGGTAAGGTATGGTAAGGTAAGGTAAATTGATGTAAGATAATGTAAGTTAAGGTAAAGTAAGATAAGGAGGTAAGCATTAATAGATAGATACATATATACATAGATAGATAGATAGATGGATAGATAGACGGATAGATTGATAGACAGATTGGTAAATGCATACAGACAACGATAAACAAACAAACGTAGTATATACAGACACACAGGCAGAAAGACAGACAGACAGACAGACGGGCAAAGACATGAATGGCTTAAGAATGTTTCCAAAGTTCCAATCTATTCGTTCCCTCCCTTCCTGCCTGCCTTCCTTCCTCCCTTCCTGTCTCCCTTCCTCCCTTCCTTCCTGTCTCCCTTCCTCCCTTCTTTACATATGCAGATACTTAACTAAACCAGGTAGTGGGTGGGTGGGTCTCTCTCTCTCTCTCTCTCTCTCTCTCTCTCTCTCTCTCTCTCTCTCTCTCTCTCTCTCTCTCTCTCTCTCTCTCTCTCTCTCTCTCTCTCTCTCTCGTTCATTCTTCCTCTTCCTTTTTCTTCTTCCCTTTCTCTATCTTCCATATTTCTCGTTCATACGCTCTCTCTCTCTCTCTCTCTCTCTCTCTCTCTCTCTCTCTCTCTCTCTCTCTCTCTCTCTCTCTCTCTCTCTCTCTCTCTCGATAATTTACGTGTACGCCTGGCTTAAAGTGGAAGAAATAGACCTACGAGAGAGAGAGAGAGAGAGAGAGAGAGAGAGAGAGAGAGAGAGAGAGAGACGAACCCACATACATCTAACAAACAGCTTAACATCATATATATTTCAACAATGGCTGCAATTTTCACTATCGTACACGCTCAAGAAATAATCCCTTAACTAATTACACTATTTCAACACGCCTGGGCTGCTGCTAATAATGGGGAAAGGTTAATTACACTAATGAGCTTACGGTTGGTGATGACAATTGTTACCTGTATAGTATAAACGTGTAAGCTATTATGCATATCAGGTAAGGTGGGAGAGGTGTCATTAACTAAGAGATTCTATTGTTTTTTTTTGTCTGAGTTTGTGTGATTCTAGGCTATTGATATGTTGTTTGTCTTTCTGTCTGTCTATGTGCTTTTTCCCGTTCACTTGCTCAGATTGTTTACTTTCTTTTTTTATATGTTATCTATCTATCTGTCTATCTATCTATGCTTCTATCTATCTATCTATGTCTATCTATCTGTGCTTCATCTATCTACCATCTATCTAGTTTTCTATCTATCTATGTTTATCTATCTATGCTTCATCTATATCTATCTAGTTTTGTATCTATGTCTATCTATCTATGCTTCATCTATCTATCTATCTAGTTTTCTATCTATCTATGTTTCATCTATCTATCTATCTAGTTTTCTATCTATCTATGCTTCATCTGTCTATCTATCGAGTTTCTATTTCCATTTTCTTGTATCTGTATTTATGCTTTCTTTTTACTACTAATATTGTTTTTTATTATATTTCTTTCTTTCAATTCATGTCATTAGTATCACGTTATTATTTTCTATTCATTTATCCATTAGACCTTTTTTTCCTTCCTTCCTTTCTTTCTCGTTTCTCGTTTATCTATATTTCTTCATTCCGTTTCTTTCTTTCTTTCCTTCCAGCCTTCCTTTCTTCCTCCACTCATTCAATCATTCTTCCAACTCTCATTCTTTCTCAACGACTGATCAGTATATGTCATTTCTCATTATTAGTTGTATAAGTAGTAGTAGTAGTAGTAGAAGTAGTAGTAGTAGTAGTAAAATCAACATCATTATCTTCATTACTAATAACTTAATTCACGATGCCAATATTAGCTCAACGACTGTCAAGTGTGTGTGTGTGTGTGTGTGTGTGTGTGTGTGTGTGTGTGTGTGTGTGTGTGTGTGTGCCCACCATCCTGTAGCTTCACCTGTCAGCTTGTATGTTTACCTGTCAATCTCAGGGCGAACTCTACCTACTCATCTGTATGTTTGGGTGTCTCTTCAGAAGTCTGCATAGTGGCTGTCTGTATCAGTGCATGGCTGGATAGCTTCGTACATTACCTCATCTTTCTAATTATTCTGCTTTTATCTCTCTGCATGGCTAGCTAGCTTCATATATTACCCCCTCTTTCTATTTATTATGTATTTCTCTCTCTGCATGGCTAGACAGCTTCGTATATTACCTTATCTTGCTATTTTTTCTGCCTTTATCTGTCTCTGCATGGGTAGATAACTTCCTATATTCCCTCACCCTTCTACTTAGTCTACCTTTATCTCTCTGCATGACTAGATAACTTCATATATTACCTTATCTTGCTACTTTTTCTGCCTTTTATCTCTCTCGGCATGGCTAGATAGCTTCGTATATTACCTTATCTTGCTACTTTTTCTGACTTTATCTCTCTCTGCATGACTAGATAACTTCATATATTACCTTATCTTGCTACTTTTTCTGACTTTATCTCTTTCTGCATGGCTAGATAACTTCATATATTACCTTATCTTGCTACTTTTTCTGTCTTTATCTCTTTCTGCATGGCTAGATAACTTCGTATATTACCTTATCTTGCTACTTTTTCTGTCTTTATCTCTTTCTGCATGGCTAGATAACTTCGTATAATACCTTATCTTGCTACTTTTCTGCCTTTATCTCTTTCTGCATGGCTAGAAAACTTCATATATTACCTTATCTTGCTACTTTTCTGCCTTTATCTCTCTCGCCATGGCTAGATAACTTCGTATAATACCTTATCTTGCTACTTTTTCTGCCTTTATCTCTCTCGCCATGGCTAGATAACTTCATATATTACCTTATCTTGCTACTTTTTCTGCCTTTATCTCTTTCTGCATGGCTAGATAACTTCGTATATTACCTTATCTTGCTACTTTTTCTGACTTTATCTCTCTCTGCATGGCTATATAACTTCATATATTACCTTATCTTGCTACTTTTTCTGACTTTATCTCTCTCTGCATGGCTAGATAACTTCGTATAATACCCTATCTTGCTACTTTTTCTGCCTTTTATCTCTCTCGACATGGCTAGATAACTTCGTATAATACCTCATATTTCTACTCATCCTGCCTGTTCTCTCTTTGTATGGCTCTGTATATCTTTCATGGTCTTTATTTTTGCTTGGATAGATCGGTACGTTCGTTTTACCTCCTCCTCTTCCTTTCTTTATCATTCAAACTTTATCTTACGTCGTGTGTGTGTGTGTGTGTGTGTGTGTGTCAGGAGATGTTGAGGCCATTATGTCTTTCTTTATTTCTATCTTTCCTCGTCTTTGTGGCTGTTTTGACTTTGGAAATTGTTGTGAGAGCCGAAAGCGTCTGAGACTACTGGCTATACTATTTTCAAACCTACATACCGCCACTCATTCAGCTCTTCCTTCTTCCCAGCCATCATTTTATTTTACCTTGATTTAAGTTGTTGCCTTCTGTCCTTCCTTCCTTCCTTCCTTTATACTTTCATTTATTTTCAACAGCTAATCTATATATGCGTTTACTCATTATTAGTAGAACTAGTATCAATAGCAGTAATAGCAGCAAAGGCAGGAGTATCTTCTCTGGCTACATTGCAATCCTTTCCTGTGTATATTCCATCCCTACATAACGCCTCCCAGTCAGCCAGTCAGTCAGTCCTTCCGTCTCCCCTCCCTCCCTCTCTCTCTCCCTCCTCTTGGTAACCACAGGCCTCTCTCGTACGTCCGGCAGCCCAGTTCTCCCGCCCAACCCTCAGCCTGCTCCTTCCCCGCCCCACCCCGCCGTGACCAGTTAGCCTAGCCTACCTACCAGCCTACCCACCTACCTAACTAGCCTGCCTACCTCCCCAAGTCTAGCTAAAGGCCGATACCTGAAGCGTTTAGTCCCTAGTTTCACCTTTTTTTTTATGTTAGCTACGAAGATCGGTATTGTCAGACGCCTCCTTCCACCCTTCGCGTTAACTATTTCAAAGTCAAAAATGAGATCAGTCGGGTTCTAATGAGTGTTTTTTTAAGGTTCATGGTACAGAAGTAGGGTCAAACTACCACTTGAGACATAAGACTACCCCTGGAAATGCCCTAAACTCCTATGAAACCCAGTACTATCCAACACTTCGGGGCTGACACATCCATATTTGAGAAGGCTTTGGGTGAGGTTGTTGTGGGTATTGCCATTGGTAGTTTTATGAGCCTAGTGATGGTTTGACAAGGCTTCGGCACCGAGTATATGTGAAAAACTCATATGAGCCCATTGGTAGTTTTATGAGATTAGTGATGGCTAGACATGGCTTCGGCACCGAGAATGTGAAGAACTTATATGAACTCGATTAATCTCCTTTTATTTTTGCGAGAGGAGAGACCGTCTGGGAATATGGGGCATAGCTGATATTACGAGGCTACCCAACGTACAGTTCTAGAAATACCCGTTTTATGTGGTGACTTTGATATTAGCCTTATTTGATATACAGGTTCTAGTCTGGTTGAAATGTAACAATGTCAGCACCACCATGACCTACCTTTTCTTGTTATCTTCTTTTTCTTCTGTCTTATGAACTTATGGGTTACTGGCAAGTGCAAAATAATCAGTCTTCAATGCGCAATTCTTCCTTAATTTTCTTATCTTAATCTTGGTCATTTATAATCGTGTTAATAGCTAGTGGATGACCCGAGAGCGAAGTTGAGGAGGGGTGTTCCAAGCTTCCAATAAAGGTCTTTTGTAACACTGAGAACCACAAATGATACAACTAATACTCTCTCTCTCTCTCTCTCTCTCTCTCTCTCTCTCTGTCTGTCTGTCTGTCTGTCTGTCTGTCTGTCTGTCTGTCTGTCTGTCTGTCTGTCTGTCTGTCTGTCTGTCTGTCTGTCTGTCTGTCTCTCTCTCTCTCTCTCTCTCTCTCTCTCTCTCTCTCTCTCTCTCTCTCTCTCTCTCTCTCTCGCAATGCACAGGATGCCAGCAATCTTCAACGAGCGTCTGTCTGTCTGTTGCACGCCTGTTATGTAAGCTTGTTATATATCATACGAGGAAGTGATGGCAACCGATGAACGACTGAAGTATATATATAAAACAATGGCAACCAGAGAGGGAGTATCAAAAGACCTCTCCATCCGAAATTGACCTCTCCTTTGGCCACTCTTCTTTTGTATTAGAGGATAAAAGTTGATAATGATGATGATGCAAAGAGAACCACATATGCAACAACAGAGGATAATCATGCCTATTAGTATCCCTGTTAGAAAGGAGGAAAACACTGATGGTAACTAATGATGATGATGATATAGGGAGCCACACAGAGAGAGAGAGAGAGAGAGAGAGAGAGAGAGAGAGAGAGAGAGAGAGAGAACCAGACGGGGAGATGAAACTGGACCCCTAAAACCGGAACAGCAAGATGGAGAGTCGTAACATTAACTAACATCAAAGAGAAAGGCGGGAAAAAATATCGACACCACCTCATAATAATAACAACAACGATGATAGTGGTGTAAAGAAGAACCACAGACTATACAACACATTATTCTGTTTCTCGCAACACACAGGATAGTATGTCAATAAGCGTCCCTGTTAGAAAGGATAAACATTGGTAGTAGCTAATGATGATGATGATTGTAGAGCGAACCACAGATTATACAACACAGGCTCTCATGTTAATAAGAGCCGTATTCTTAACCATATACCGGGGCCCAGATACATACATTTGACAAGGCTTTCTAATGAGTTGTGGATATTTGCATGGATACTTTCATGATCCTTGTGAACGAGAAATAACACTATACTAATTAATGAGAACGCGACTAATCTCCTTTTCACTTAGCAAATTGTTTATGTGAGAAGCGGAAGAGTCTAATAAGTGTCCCTGTTAGAAAGTATGATGATAGAACCACAGATTATACAACACGAGATATAACGTCAATAAGTGTCCCTGTTAAAATGAAGGAAAACACAGATAAGACGCTGATGATGATAATGATACTGAAAACCACAACCTAGACAACAACCCAGGATATGCCAATAAGCCTCAATGCGTCTCTCATTATATAGCCTCTGCACGTCCCGCCATCCATCTATCTATCCACACAGCCTGTAATTATTCACTTTCCCGCCATTCTCGGCTCGGGGCACGTCTAGGACCCCCCCCCCCCAACCCCCGGCGTGCATGCAGCTGTGCGGTTGGTGACTGTCCGGGGAGGCGAGGAGGGAAGATCCGGTTAGCGTGTCGCCTCGCTGCTGCTGCTGGCCAATTCTTGCAGCTCTAACGAACACCCACACGAGGAAGTCAAGGAAATATATATACACTTACACCAACACGAGGAAGTCAAGGAAATATATATACACTAACACCCACACGAGGAAGTCAAGGAAATATATATACACTAACACCCACACGAGGAAGTCAAAGAAATATATATACACGAACACCAAAACGAGGATAAGTCAAAAGAAATATAGATACATACAACACGAATTTAACACGAATGCGAGAGAAATATGGTACTGAATGGCATAAGGTATTGAATTGGTGTGAGTTTTGTGATAGTGAAATTAACAAGACCGAATAGGCGTCGGAAAAAAACACGAATTTGACACGAATGCGAAAGAAATATGGTACTGAATGGCATAAGGTATTGAATTGGTGTGAGTTTTGTGATAGTGCAATTAACAAGATCGAAAAGGCGTCGGAAAAAAACACGAATTTGACACGAATGCGAAAGAAATATGGTACTGAATGGCATAAGGTATTGAATTGGTAAGAGTTTTGTGATAGTGAAATTAACAAGATCAAAAAAACGTCGGAAAACTAGTGGAGGATTTTACATGTAGGTGAGATTAACCACTGAAAAAGATAACAATATACAAGTAATAGAGGAAGTACTTATATTGAATACAGATGCAAGAACACGCAGCAACGAACATCAACAAGAGAATAACTTAAGCGACGTAGACTGCGAGGTGATTTAATTGAAGCTTTTAATTGGGTAAAGGGGAGACTGATAAGGGCGATCTAGAGCAGTGATAGTCAACC
This sequence comes from Eriocheir sinensis, assembly GCF_024679095.1. Taxonomy (NCBI): domain Eukaryota; kingdom Metazoa; phylum Arthropoda; class Malacostraca; order Decapoda; family Varunidae; genus Eriocheir; species Eriocheir sinensis. Next base: position 24,193,305 of record NC_066512.1, read on the forward strand.
TGGGTGCATGGTGCACCCCAGGGTGCATGATTTTTTTCAAAGGGTACATGGAAATAATGGGGTACATGGAGGGGTACATGACAAGGCTAGTGTGTACAAGAATGCACACTACGAAAAGGTGTTTTAGGAAGAAAATTGTAAGTGTAATGTAAGAAATTAATTTAAATTGAGATTATAGTATTAAAAATATGTGTATTATATTAGTATATTACACTCAGTATTAACTATAGTTACTATACACAGTATAAAGAGCCATTCCCCCCCAGATAGGCAGATACTGCCCCAAAGTGTGGGGAAAAGTATGAGGAATTTGGTATAGGTACTTTTCACGACGGGTTTTGTGACACAATTCGCGCCTCACGGGTTGGCAACATTGCAGCTTGCGGTCCTGCGGCGGTGTACTGGTATTAGACGTGTCACTGGCGCTGGTAGTAGAGGTATACACTCAGTACAGTGCTACCCTCATTCTACCTTCACGTTCCTTCGGACGCACAGTCAAGTTGACTCCCGACTTAACCACTCAAAATCGCTCGTATATTGGTGAGTAGTAAATAATGATAGGTGGATGGAAGGAAACACAGGTATGCAGATCAGACAATTTCTCATTTAATTTCGCTGTTGCTTCTTTCCCCTGAAGAAGCAACAACGAAAATACTCGGGAAATTAACTCTGATGTACAGTACATACCCGTGTCGTGTTTCCTTCCATTCACCTATCCACACATGTCACAATGTCTTGAATATGAGTTAATTTGTGTTTGTGGCATGTAGACGGCGAGAAGTACCAGACTGGGTGCATTATATGTCCTATATAATTGTTTAGGACCAAGTAGCTATTTTTTATATTTAAAATAGAGACCTAATACTTTTATTTATATATTTTCGGTCTTAAAAATAAAAAACAATGTGATTTTTTGTTTTTTTTTGTCGACGGCGCTAGGGTACATGAATTTTTCAAGAGCTCCCGGAAGGGTGCATGATCTTAGAAAAGGTTGAAGAACACTGATCTAGAGGAAGCAACTGTACTACTGAAAATATATAAAAACACGCAGAAACGGTTACGGGTGAGATAAATTCAGGTTGAGAGAAGAAAGGGGCAAGAACTGGCTCGGGAACAGGCTGGCGGGTGAGTAGAACAAAGTGAGCAAACATACGTAGTTGAAGCAAGCAATTATACGTCTTAAAAGAAGTTTGGATATCCTCTTGTAGTCTCCTGAGAAATACACGACATCGGCCAACACGCAGGGGAGTTAGTATTGGAGTAAATAACACGTAAATAATGGAAAAATAAATAAATAAATACGATGAAAGTTATAAATGTAAAAGGAGTATATAAGTGAAGGAAAAAGACGAAAATAATGAGAAATAAATAAATACGATGAAATTTATAAATGTAAAAGGAGTAAGTGAAGGAAAAAGACGAAAATAATGAGAAAAATAAATAAATACGATGGAAGTTATAAATGTAAAAGGAGTAAGTGAAGGAAAAAGACGAAAATAATGAGAAAAATAAATAAATACGATGGAAGTTATATATGTAAAAGGAGTAAGTGAAGGAAAAAGATGAAAATAATGAGAAAAATAAATAAATACGATGGAAATTATAAATGTAAAAGATAAGGAGAAAGTGAAGGAAAAAGACGAAAATACAAATAAATAAACACGATGAAAGTTATAAATGTAAAAGATAAGGAGAAAGTGAAGGAAAAAGACGAAAATACAAATAAATAAACACGATGAAAGTTATAAATGAAAAAGACAAAGAGTAAGTGAAGTGAACAACCCCCAACAAAAACTCAACTTGAAAGAATACAATGTTTCAGACACGCATAGTTAAAGAAAAAATACAGTCAACAAACTCATCAATATTGTCTTTTATGGAGGCAGCGATTGACGTTTTTTATTTTTTTTTTTTTTGCCCTTGAGCTGCTTCCTTTACCGTAAAAAAAAAAACAATACAAAAAATCGAGGACATACTGACATGGGAAAAGATATATAAATGGATTGAATAGTATTACAAACGAATAACTATCTATGGCAACTTGACGAGCCCACGCACGAAACTAATTAAAATACATAAGTGAATCTTTTAGTGTTTGTTCAGTAGGTACCTAATTAGGCTTAATCATAGGGTGAGGTCATTAGCGGAGGAAGCCCCTAGAGGATAATTATCAGCTTACTAATTAGGAGCAATTCACGTCAACTATAGATTCATTAACACGGGATTAATTAACTTCTGTTCCTAATTCGTATCTTCTAATCAGTACAAAAAGCTGATAACTACAACGAAGCTCACTTACTGTACGCTTGATTATTTACTGGTTAATTAGTCTATTGTATTACTTATTCCTTGGTTAATTTGTGTTTCATTATGGTATATGCCTATGATGGTACGGTAATATAAGAAACACACCATTGCTACCGTACTCTTCCTCATTAATTCGTTCATCAGTATATCGTGTTACTTATTCCTTGGTTAATTTGTGTTTAATTACGCTATATGCCTTTGACGGTAATATAAGAAACACAGCATTGTTACTATACTCTTCCTGATTAACTCGTTCATTAGTATATCGTGTTACTTATTCCTTGGTTAATTGGTATCTCTTTACGGTATAGGCCTATGATGGTGATATAATAAACACAGCATTGTTACTAGTACTCTCTCGTTAACTCGCTCATTACTATATCGTGTTACTTATTCATTGTTCAATTGGTGTGTCATTACGGTACCGGCCTCTTGCAGACTCCTACGTTCTTATATGTTCTATGTAGGCCTATGATGGTAATTTAAGAAACAGAGCATTACATTACTCGATCATTATGGTAATTAGCCTACTTGGCCGTTATATAATTTGGTAAGAGTATTACGGTATGTTAATAAGCATAATTACAACTAGCCTACTACGTTATTTAAGTCTTTCCAGAAACATCATTTACTTACGAATCTATTGGACCCTAAACTAATTTGGTACAAGGATTCTAATATGAGCTTTTCCGTAGCCTACCTGATAGTAATACAAATTGGTTTAGATTTTGGTTTAAATTTTGTTGATAGTGTTTTAATTGGTCATATTGGTTTCGTTTACAGTGATTTACATTGGTTTTGTTTAGTTGGTTTACACTGGTTCAAACATTTTTTTATAGTTAGTGGATGATGAAGACGAAAGGACAGGGCAATGTTCGTAATGGTTAGTACAGATAACAGAAAGCAGATAGATAATAGATAGATAGGCATATGGATGGATAGATATAAATATGAAAATAGATGCTAGTAATTTTTTTATATATCCACGCACATAAGACAACTCTCCACCCGAAATTGACCTCTCTTTTGGTCACTCTACTTTTGTCCGTTGTGGGAGCGGAGAGTAGCGGGCTTTTTTTTTCTCTACACCCATTTTGTTGCCCTTGTGCCATCTATGTTGTAAAAAAAATAGTAATAAATAAACTATCCAGAATTACATCATGTTAAGCAATCACTATTATTATTATTATTGTTACGCAGTCAAACACATAAACGAGGCAACCACTAACAATGAATTACTTTGAGCAATAAATATCAATCGCAATCCGTTAATTAATAGTGTGTCTTTGTATCTAAACCTTCATCATCCATTACTAATACGGCCATTCTCATCACCCGTTGTCTCGTATGAAATTAATAGTAATCGTGTGTGTGTGTGTGTGTGTGTGTGTGTGTGTGTGTGTGTTAAGAATTGAAAGGTATGAAAGGAAAGAAAGAAAAGAAGAAAGGAAGGAAGGAAAGAAGGAAGGAAAGTATGGAAGAAAGGAAGGTAAGGAAGGAACGAAGGAAGGAAGGAAGGAAGAACACACACACACACACACACACACACACACACACACACACACACACACACACACACACACACGACAATTGGAACATATACTCGACCAAATCATATCGACAGGACAACAAAAAAGTATTGTACAGAAGCTGAAGTCATTATTCAAAACGTGAACACACACACACACACACACACGATCAACCCAGCCACCCGTCCATGACAAGACAATGACTTCCTCCTCCTCTTCTTCCTTCTCCTCCTCCCCTCCTCTTCCTCCTCCTCCTCCTCTTCGCACGGGCCACTATGAATGATGGCAGAGGCATGATTATGGTAGCACAAATAATACATAACAACAACAACAACCATTACTAAACCTCCCTTCCCTTATCATGCTTGTGGCTGTAGCTATGGACGATTAACTTATGTAAAGAGATGTGAACACTCTCTCTCTCTCTCTCTCTCTCTCTCTCTCTCTCTCTCTCTCTCTCTCTCTCTCTCTCTCTCTCTTCCTTTCCCCATCCTACTCTTTCCTTCCCTTCCACCTCTTCTCTTTCAATTCTCCCTTTCTATTCTATCACCTCTTCTTTCTTTGTACCCATATTTCGCTATTTCCTCATTTGTTTTTACGTTAGCCTAACCTCTCTCTCTCTCTCTCTCTCTCTCTCTCTCTCTCTCTCTCTCTCTCTCTCTCACGGTGGGTCATTACTTTTAACATATGGCTACCGTAACCACTTATACAATTCCGTTATGTATGGAGGAAAATATTTATTGAAGCTTTTGTTTCTATTGTTATTTATCCTGTAAGCCCTTCTGTATGTATAATTATGACAAGGCTGGTATATGAGGTAGTATTTGTATTACTATTATAAGTACTAGAAACCTGTAAGTCATTCTGTATGTATAACTATAAGCTTTGTATTGGTATTGGGAGTATCATTTGTATTAGAAGTATTCAGAGGTAGTATTAGTAGTAGTAGTAATAGTGGTAGTAGTAATAGTAGTAGTAGTAGTAGTAATGTTGCAGCTTAAGTAAAGGAGACCAAAGATAAATATATATACAATAATTATGTGAAAATTATTATGACCGTGCATGAGATTTCTAATTAATAGGTTCTGTTGGGAGAGTTCAAGCAAGCCTAACCTAACTGTTTATGTAGTGGTGTGTGTGTGTGTATGTGTGTGACCACTTGTCTGAGCACGTGTCGAGTGTGTTTCTCCTGACGCACGCAATATACACAGGTACACACACACACACACACACACACACACACACACACACACACACACACACACACACACACAAAGGAAGCATATCGATAAGACAAAAGAAAAACACTTACACAAAAATAATCCTACACACACACACACACACACACACACACAGGAGTCTAGTTCATCCAGTTGCTCCAAAGATATGATTTTTCCACTCTTGTATTTTCCTTCTTCTTGTGCGACTATCTTGATAAGGTGCGCAAGGTCTAATTAGAGAGAGAGAGAGAGAGAGAGAGAGAGAGAGAGAGAGAGAGAGAGAGAGAGAGAGAAGGCACCCTCACCAAGGCCTCCTGGTTACAAGAACAAGATGCACTTTAAAAGGATTCTGGATGTGCGCAATACACACACACACACACACACACACACACACACACACACACACACACACACACACACACAAAGGGGGAAGGAATATAGAGTTTACAGACTGAGAAAGTGCAAACAAAAGTAGAATAATTGTTTTATGAAGGGTATTACGTAAACACACACACACACACACACACACACACACACACACACACACACACACACACACAATCATTTTACACTTGTTCAAATTATATAACTCCTTCAGTACAAGAGTTTAATCAAGACTTCTTAAAACTTTGATCACTATGCTATTCTGTGGAACTTGTTAAACGGATCCACTTTTTCTCATTTTTCTTAACGTCCTTTTTAATTTATCTTCAACTGTTTCTTTCTTTTCTCATTTTTCCTCTTCCTTTTAGACCTGTTTTGTAAGCGAGTAATGATCTTGTTCACTTAATTTTTTTTTTCTTTTCCATTGTTTCCTTTTTTGTGGGGTTGGCCTTTGATCTTTTTTTTTTTTTGCATTTTGGGTAAAACTAACTAACCGACAAAGTACTTTAATTAAACACGTAAATATATAATAAATCGCAAAGTTAACACCACACCACTCCCTCCTCTTAACACACACATACACACGTACACACACAAGCCTGCTAAAACACACATAATTACATCGTTTTCTCAACACACACACACACACACACACACACACACACACGTAACAGTAGAGCGGTTGTCTGCTTCTCAACTAAAGCCTAACTAACCCGCCTTATGACCTCCACGAGTCCACAAGTCTAGTATATACTCAACCACCTCCTTGTTCCTTTATTTCCTTGGGCGTGTTATCCTATCCTCTGCGCTCCCTTTGTGCCTGGATTTTTATTTCTTTTTAACTGGTCTAAATGTCTTGGTAACAACTGTCTTTTATTGTATTTGTTTCTACTTATCTAGGTAAAGGGAATGCCTGATTTGAAAGCACCTTTTTTCTGCTATTCATTTTATTTATATTTTTTTAATTATCTTCTAATCATTCATTTAGCACTTTTTGTTATTATTATCTTACTTGAGCCCATTTTTCTTCTATTTTAATCTTCTAATCATTTTTCTTTACTTCTTTTTCTACTAATCATGCTAGTCTTCTTATGATCTTTCTTTAGCCCTTTTCTCCTAATCATTCTAATCTTGCTTTTAATTTATCTACTTCATCTTCTTAGTTTTATATGATTTACCTGCACTGCATCCATAACGTTGTATTCTTTCCTTCTGCATTATACATTGTTAATTTTCATTTTAGTCTAAAAATGCTTAGTCTCATCATGATTCATTTCTACGACCCAAACTGTCCTCCATTCATCTTTCTCATTACTATATTGATTCTATCCTGTGCTTGATTTATACATCTCATGATAATTGAATGATAACTTAACTCATTCCTATTCATCTTTATCATGACTATATCCTGCAGACTTACTCTTCTTTGGGACTGCTCTTTTATCATTGCTAACTTCAACTTGCTTTTCTATCTTTGTAAGCTTTTAATGTCTCGAAGTCTGTCTAGGAATGCAGTAGTATAGCAATGACGAATTATTCTCTCGCTGTTTGACTATTAACGGTCTGCCTTTTTTTGTCTGTGTTTGTGTGGGGCAACTCTTGGCCCGAATCCAACAGTGTGTGTAACAAATGAAGATAAAAACTGTCTGAATATACACAAAAACTCACAGAATGCAAATAAAAAACAACAGCTTACGAGAAAAATATAGGCTATTCTTACTAGTTTCTGTTCTTGTGGTTGTTATTAATTTTGTAGAGGTGGAAAAATAGTAGTAGCGTTGTTATTACTTATTATTATTTGGGCATCGCGTGACTGGTACAAAATTACTAAAGCCAGACAGACTCTCTCTCTCTCTCTCTCTCTCTCTCTCTCTCTCTCTCTCTCTCTCTCTCTCTCTCTCTCTCTCTCTCTCTCTCATGTTATTATCCTGTCACTTAAAACACACCACCAGACAAGACAGACAGACAGACAGACGCTCACGAGGAACAGATGAATGAAAGAAGTAGGAAATTCATGCTAAACGAAGAATGACTTTGCTTCACACACACACACACACACACACACACACACACACACACACACACACACATCATCGTTTGCGAAATTTTGAATGAGTGAAGGAACGCAGTGTGTCTGTGTGTGTGTGTGTGTGTGTGTGTGTGTGTGTGTGTATGAACTATTTCTAGAACACACGAGCCAGAGTCAGCAATGAAGAAGGCGCATAATGAGTTGGTGGATGAACGCTTAATTAATAGCTAGTTAGACTTAATTGCTTTCTTCGGCACTAACCACTTAACACTAGCTCCCCCCCCCCTCATCCTCCTCCTCCTTTTACTTCACACTCTTGTTTGTCCTTCCTTCTATACCGCATTCCATATTGATTTCTTTTTCTTACACTTCTTCCTCACTCCGCCACTCCTCCTCCTCCTACTACTTCGCCTCTGCTGTCCTTCATCTTCCACTTTTGATTAGATAGTTAGTGAAGCTTGTCACAAACAGCCTCGTAAGGACCAGGAGGTTTGCTGTTGTTTGTTCTTCCTTTGTGTTCCTTTGTGTTTCTTCCTTCACTAAGTCTCTATTCCCGTTCCTCCTCCTGTACCACATTCCACATTAATTCTTTTTTTTTCTTCCACTTGTTCCTCACTCACTCCACTAGTACCCTCTGACATTCCACCACCAGTAATCCAGCCAGTCATCCACCACCACCACCCATCCACCTCCTCCACTCCCTCCCACCTCCACCTCGCTCTCCATTCCCTCCCTCTTCTGTCCTTATGTCTGTTGTTGTGGTGGTGGTGTTTTTGTTATTATTGTTGTTGTTGTTGTTGTTGTTGTTACCGCTACTGCATACTTAACGGACACACACACACACACACACACACACACACACACACACACACACACACACACACACACACACACACACCAAACTAGGATAGATATTAAAGAAAAAAAAAATCAAGTACTAATATATTTTGAATGAATGAACAAATAAAATACGCTTGACAATGTATAATAACCGTGTGTATATATAATTGCGTATGAATGGTGGTGATAGTGGTGATGACGGTGGTGGTGATAGTGGTGATGAGGGTAGTGGTGGTGGTGGTATTTAGAGCCACGCCCCCTTTTCCCAAACTCAAGGTTAACCAATGTAATATAAAATGTCAAACCAACCGCCACCACCACCACCACCACCAACAACAACAACAACAACGACCAGTACCACCACCATCACCACCACCACCACCACCCCGCGGCCAGACCCGTTAGGAAAGGCGTGGTGGTGGTGGTGGTGGTGGCGTGCAGCACTAAGATTCGGGTTGTTATAGCAATGTTGACCCTTCCCCCCCAGCCCCTTAACCCTCCCCCCTCACCACCACAACCGCCTAGCGACCACCACTACCGCCACCATCACCGTCACTACCCTCTTCATAGCAGTGTCTAGCAAGCTCTTCCTCCTTCTCTGTCTTCCCTTTTCACTTTGCCTACTCTTTTTTTTCTCCTTTCTCCCTTTTTCCATTCATACTTCTCTCGCTCACTCCTTTCTTTCGTCTTCTCTCTCTCTCTCTGCTCCTTTTGTCCTTTTTCTATCTTTTACTCCTCCTCATCTTCCTTTTTCACATTATTTTCTCTTTATCTTACTTCTCCTTTCTTCCTTTCCATACATACATACTATACTTCTCTATCTTATTCCTCCTCCTCCTTTCTTCCGTTTTATTATCCTTTACTCCTCTTCCTGTCTTCCATTTTTACATCTCTTCTCTTTATCTTACTTCTCCTTTCTCTTTTTTCCATACCGACTTCTCTATCCCTTCTTTCTCCCGTCTTCTCTTTCACTTATCCTTTCTCCCTTTTCTATATCGTCCTTTTTTTATATCTTACTCATCCTCCTTTCCTTTTTTTTCCCTTCTTATTTCTCCAGTCATCCCACTCTTGCTCCTCCTTCTGTCTCTGTTACACTGCCTTCTCCATCTCTTACTTCTCCTTTCTCTTTCTTTTTCTAGTCTTTTTAATCTCACCTCCTTTTTCTCATCTCAATCTCTTCTTATATACCGTACTCCTCTTCCTCCTCCTCCTCCTCCTCCTATCTCTTTCCTTTTTATCACGTCTTTATCTCTTGCTTCTTTTTTTTTTTTTTTACGTCCTTAACTCCTGATATTGTTTTCGTCACGCTATGAGTTAACTGAAAATGGGAAAGTAAAAAAAATATCCTCTCTCCTTCTCTCTCTCTCTCTCTCTCTCTCTCTCTCTCTCTCTCTCTCTCTCTCAAGACTGACCGTTAAGACTGGCTAGGCACTCCTGTCTCTCCCTCCCTTCCTTCCTATCTTCCCATCCTTTCTTTCTCTTTCCTTCCTTCCTTCCCACGATTTCAGACCATGAGGAAAGTCACACTCTCTCTCTCTCTCTCTCTCTCTCTCTCTCTCTCTCTCTCTCTCTCAAGATGGCTCACAGTCGGCTACTTATGTCTTCCGCCGTTACACAATTTGCCTCAATACCAAAACTGAAATTTAAGAAAACTAAAAATGTTTGAACGAATCCCACAAACTTCAATATTTTTTTTTTACATAAACACAACTCATCTTCTTGCTGTTCGTTACCTTGTTTTCTCTTATTCTAAACTCAAAGCTTCTACCGTTACACAACAACAATTTGCTTACTTACAAAAATTGAACTCCAAGAGAACAATATAAAAAGTATGTTTATATGAAGAATAAAAATAAAATAAAAATAAACTTGGAGGAAAAAAAAAAGATGAAGTGAATCAGACCAAAAAATTAGAAAAGTTAAAATGAATATAAAAAACTATAAACGACAAAAATAAAGTTAAAATGAATAAAAAAAACTATAAACTACAAAAATAAAGTTAAAATGAATATCAAAAACTACCTACAACGTATTATAACCAATCCGAACACTAGAACACTTAAAAAAAACATCTTAAAAATAAACAACTTCGTAAATAACTTAAACCCAACAGCAAGAACCAACCCATGACAAAAGAACGAGAGAAACAAACAAGAAACACCATCCAAGGAACACCAACCAAAACCGGACACCACCAACACCACCACCACCAACAAACAACAGCAACCAACCAACAAAAACAGCAGCGTAGCGTTCTCTGATGATTAGGTAGCCGCTCCCTTTCCACCCCAGCCCCACCCCCTGCAGATCTCCCTAGTTCCCACCCTGGTCAGCCCCTAGCCACTGTAGCCATCCCAGGGGTCTTCCAATCTCCCTCCCCATTCCCCCAGAAGCTCCCCAGCCTCCCCCCATTCCTCTGAACTTAAAACAGCACCATTCACTGCGTTCCTCTACTCTCTTCCCCTCCCTCCCTATCTCTTCCTCCCTCTCTCTCTCTCTCCCAAGACTGACCGTTAGACTGGCTAGGCACTCCTCCTGTCTCTCTCCCTCCTTTCCTTCCTTCCTATCTTCCCTTCCTTTCTTTCTCTTTCCTTCCTTCCTTCCTTCCCACGATTTCAGACCATGAGGAAAAGTCACACTGGTAACCTCTCTCTCTCTCTCTCTCTCTCTCTCTCTCTCTCTCTCTCTCTCTCTCTCAGGATGGCTCATAGGCCCTCCCTTCTTCCTCCTTTTCTTTATCGATTTATTTGCTCCTTCCTCGTCTCTCTCTCTCTCTCTCTCTCTCTCTCTCTCTCTCTCTCTCTCTCTCTCTCTCTCTCTCTCTTCTTCACATGCTGCGGTTTGCATTTATGGTTAGGTCAGGGCACACACACACACACACACACACACACACACACACACACAAACAGGAAAAGGATCATATACGTAAGATGAAGTGAGGAATGAAGCTGAAAATAATGATGAGATACATATAAAAAATGCTAAAAGAAAAGAAGAGAGGTCAAGTAAAAATGAGGGATAGATAGAATGTGGAAGAAAGGCAAAGGAAGGGGAAGATAGAAGGAATGGAGTGAGAATAAATGATAATGAGAGGAAGAGGTGGATAGAAGAATGAAAGTAGGAGTGAATGAATGAATGAATGAAGAATGAATATGGAAGGAAGAATAAAAACAACTACCGTAACATGTATCTACTAAAACAATATAAACAAACACATTATTGTTTCATAGGACCTAATCAAACAAACATCAACACCAGCAATATATATAAATTAACAAACCAAATGGACAGTGTTACACGCCTCAATTCCTCTATCACCTCTAATCATATATTATAGTGTAGGAGTAAGTTTGTGAGTATGACATTATAAATATTAAACCACTAAACCGCCGGCTTTCAGAAATTTAAATTGGTGAAAGTAATGATCGAGCTAAATTGTGTTTTCGAAAAGTGCTGAGTCAAGAACGTGTGTGTGTGTGAGAGAGAGAGAGAGAGAGAGAGAGACTGAGACACACACACACACACACACACACACACACACACACACACACACACACGGAAGAGTATCACTATCAACTGTTTACGAAAGCCTTGTGTTTATGCTGAGATGGACACACACACACACACACACACACACACACACACACACACACACACACACTTTCAAAACACCTTACTACACAATTACCTTGCCATGACACGAGCATACACACCCAGAGATAACCTTCGCAGTGTCCTCCAGAGATATACCAAGTGACAATATCTGAGCCAAATAAATCATAGACAAGAGAGACTGATAAAAAAAAAAGAATATAAAGAATACACAGAAATATATAGATAATAAAACTGTGACAATGAGCTTTACCTTTTAAATTTTTTTTTTTTTTTGGGGGGGGGAATTCTGAAAACAAACTAGCCTAATTACTTTTTTTTTTTTTTTAGACAATAGGGCTTCATCTTTTTAATCCAAATCTATCCCTTTTCAAACTTAGTAAAATTCCTACGGTGTTGAATTAAAACCGTTAGATAACTCTTTTAGTGGGAATGAGCAACTATTTAAGGGGCTGTTAGGTTACCATATAGATAAATAGATAGAGATAGATATTTGAACCCTGATATTAGGTTAGGTAGTAGAGGTCCGTTATTTGATAAGAAAAATCATATCTACAAATACCCTGGTTCTTAATCCCCTTAATATTGCAAAGGGAGAATATACTTAGGTCTTTTGTAACTGTGAATAAACGTGACAAATAAAACAGAACACCCACTAAATGATTTTCTACATTCTTTTATATTAGATAACACTGAACACAAAATGGTTGTTTTATGTATCTCTGTCTGTATATATCAAGTGGCGATCCTTTCATTTTCTTTTCTTTTTTTGTATTAATCCACACAGAACACAAAGGTTGCTTCATGTATTGTATGTATGAATCATGAGTGTATGCATCCCGTATGGCATTGAGGGAGCATTGCCACACCCTCTCAGCATTTTCCTTTTTCACGGGGCCGTACGCGTGTGCAAATAGCAAGTCAAACACTCACTCACTCACTCACATCACCGATACAAATTTAACCTTCCTCGCGGGCAGCTGTGGTAGAGGGGAAGGAAGATAACTGTATTTTTTTTAACATTACTCCTTCCCTTTCCTCTCCCCTCCATCTTCCCTTCGTTCACAGTTTCTCTTCTCTCCCTTTCTCTTCTTCTTTATGGTGTTTTTCTATTCCATTATAATATCTGTCTATCTATCTATCTCGTAAAAAGGGAGGAAAGCGTGAGAATATGGGAATAAGAGCAGGGATAGAAAAGGTGATAGAAGAGAGAGAGAGAGAGAGAGAGAGAGAGAGAGAGAGAGAGAGAGAGAGAGAAGGAAGGAGAGAGAGAGAGAGAGAGAGAGAGAGAGAGAGAGAGAGAGAGAGAGAGAGAGAGAGAGAGAGAGAGAGAGAGAGGCCAACTAACTAAATAAGGCACTCTAGCAGGTATACCAGAAGTTTTCCAGGTAACACACACACACACACACACACACACACACACACACACACACACACACACACACACACACACACACACACACACACACACACACACTTAACAAAAACCAAGACAACGAACAAAAATTCCTTCACACACTAACCAAACCACCACCACCACCCGCCCTTTGAAACACCGGCAACGACAAGAAAAGAAGAAAGGCTGTAGATTCAAAAAACATTACAAAACACACCTATAAGCACACCTGTCTGCAAGGAAAGGTAACTGCGCCAGGTAAGAACAGCCCCTACTCACCTTTCTAATCGTGTGTGGGGTTGCAGGGGCCTCATGTGCTGGGCGGAGAGGCAGGCGGGTTGAGGCGGTGGCAGCAGCAGGCAGGCAGTAGGTAGAGGCAGCAGGAACGTCCCCCTTGACTGGTATTCCAAGCGAGTCGTCTGTTCCGAAGCTCTTATCTCACACTTCGCGAGACACCACCATCGCGTGCACGCACCCCCCTCCTGTACTAGTATTTCCCCCACACCGGCTTTGATATGGCGTTAGTATCCACTCCAGTTAGCGTCTCCGGCTTCCGCACTACTAAAACTACAGCCGAGAGGTAGCAAGAGCAGCGTGGCACTCCCCTAACGCTCTGCTGTGTCTCAACTGCTTAGCGCGCAAATCCACCTCGTCGAGTTCCCTTCCCTTGGTCAGCGGGTCCCGGCTAGTTATTAATCCACTGTTTTTGACCTCCCTGCCGCTTCCTCTACACCTCACTCCCTCTGCCTTTAATCCTGAGTCTTCCTTCTATAACTACATTGCTCTATTTTCGATTCGGAGTTTGTGGTTTAACGTTAAAATGGGTTTAATATTAGGGCAAGTGAAGGCGTTAGGAGGCTGGTTCACGCCCTCCACTGCGGGAAGAAGTGTCGTACGGCGCGGGGAGGTTGGTTACTATTTACGAGTTCCAGTGATCGCAATCCCTTCTTGTGGTGCCCTTTTTAGATGGACACTTTTATATGGAAACGATTATATGGATGCTTAAGTGATGTATGTTGTTCTTACTAAGGAGAACTGGTGTGTATGTCTGTGTGTGTGTTTATACGTGGGAAGAAAGGTATAAGTATGACAAGGGAAGCCTGACACACACACACACACACACACACAGGGGCTGCCAAAAAGGTCACTTCGCTGGCATGTAGTCTACGAGCAGGTATGCTTGGGGCGGCCTCTCACTAACTAACCCACCTTGATGAGGACTGTTGTTCGCACCTTGATGTTTTTTTGTTTTGTTTTTTTTGTTATTCATAAGTTACGAAATATGTTGTTAATGGGCGCACACAGTTACCAAGAAGGTTTTTGTGTTAGTGTAGAATTGTAGATGAACGGGTACTGCTTATTACGTAGTTACGAGTAGGCCTATTGAAGGAAGAACAACAACTACTACTACTACTACTACTACTACTACTACTACTACCACTACTACTACTACTGCGAGGGTGGTGGTGGTGGTGGTGCTGAGCGCTACTAAATAATGTGTCTGTTACGTCCGCTACTCAATCGATCCGCAAATCCATACTCTTCCCCCACATTTCTTGAGTTATCCCTGTGACCTTACTCTCTCTCTCTCTCTCTCTCTCTCTCTCTCTCTCTCTCTCTAATTTTCCCTCGTTTTTTTTATTTCCCTTCATTTATCTTTTTTTTTTTTTGCTTTTTAATCTATTATTCACCTTTCCTTCCTTCCGTTCGTTCTTTCACTTATTCATTCATTACTTTTTCTTTTCTTCTTTCGCCTCCACCAACTCCTCCCCCCCCCTCTCTCTCTCTCTCTCTCTCTCTCTCTCTCTCTCTCTCTCTCTCTCTCTCTCAAGATAAGAAAGGGGAAACGCCAGAATAGCAAAGGTCAGTTGGTCTTTTATTGATTTAAGCGGCGCGAGAAAAAAAAGTAACAATCTGAACGAATTAAAAGAGAACCCAGGAATCGATTGACGTGAGAGAGAGAGAGAGAGAGAGAGAGAGAGAGAGACCACCTGTTGCTATTACCTAAGATCGATAATGTGTAGTGAAAGTCTTCCTCGAGGTGTCTGTCGCGCTGCATAGAATAATAATGATGATGATGATGATGATGGTGATGATGATGATAATAATAGTAATAATAATAATAATTTTAAAGAAGAAGAAAAAATGGAATAAGAAAAAGAAGATGAACAAGAACAAGAACAAGAAAACAATAACAAGAAAACAAGAAAAAAAGAAGAAGAAGAAAAAGAAGAACAATAACAAGAAAACAAGAAGAAGAAAAGAAGAAGGAAAATAAATGTAAAAATAACACGAATAGAACGAATAAGAATATGAATGATATTAAAAATACTAAGAATACGAATTAAAATGTCAATAATATCAATAAAAATCCCTGAAAACATGTAGTCATTTCTTTTATCACTTCGCTTGGTAACAGTTGGCCACTTATCTCATTGCTTTTTGTCCTTATCATTAAAAGTAACTGCTATTCCGACTTCTACATTGCATAACATTTAAAACAACATATAATTCACTACGGTCAATAGTTTCAACAAAATATCTCTTACAGTACTTATTAACTATGGAGATTCACAATTTTAGAAAGACTCGGTTCTCTACGAAATAATTAAAGATTACTATAAATTATGAACGTGCTTTGTCTTAATAGAATAAATATATCAGTAACAGAGTATAATTATAACAACACTATTTTTCTGTTCCTATATACTATAAATTATCTAAACTTAATAAGCGGAACACTGTTAAATGCATGTAGTCTTTTCTTTGGCTTTTAACTACTGCAAATTGATAACAGACTCTCTCTCTCTCTCTCTCTCTCTCTCTCTCTCTCTCTCTCTCTCTCTCTCTCTCTCTCTCTCTCTCTCTCTGATTCCCTCTGTCTCCTGATTCGATGTTCTGCTTGTTCTTGTTCTTCTTGTTTTTGTTCAAGTTCTTCATTTTCTTGTTCTTCTTCGTCTCCGTATTTGTCTTTCTCTTCTTATGTTTCTTCTTTTTGTTCTTGTTCTTCTTGATCTACTTGGTTTTCTACTTATTATTATTATTATTATTATTATTCCTCTTCTTCTTCTTCTTTATGTCCTTTTCTTCCTGTTTTCTTTTCTTCTTCTTCTTCTTCTTTTCTTTCTTCTTCTTCTTCTTCTTCTTCTTTTTCTTCTTCCTTCTGCTTCTCCCTTTGCTTCTACTCCCAATTCTTCTTTTTATCATTATATTCACTACTATTACTCTCATTATCATTATTTTCATTGCATTTCCTCCTTTTACATATCACCATCTCCTCCTCCTCCTCCTCCTCTTCCTCCTCCTCCTCCTCCTCCTCCCCCGCCTCTCTCATTTCCATAATATCGGGTGTCTCTCATGCACTTTTTGCTAACCAACTGCAACAATAGTCATTATGTATTTATTTCCTTCCCTCGTAAGGTTAAAAGCGTGTGTTCTTAATCTCTCTCTCTCTCTCTCTCTCTCTCTCTCTCTCTCTCTCTCTCTCTCTCTCTCTCTCGCTTTGTTTTTCGTCCCCAAGTCAAACAAAACAAACTAGTCGACCTTCTTCGCGACCTCTCCCACTTTCTTCTTCTTCTTCTTCTTCTTCTTCTTCTTCTTTCTGACTTTTATATTTTCTTTCTCTCTGTCTTCTTTTTCTTCCTCTTGTTCTTGTTTTTTTTCTTCTTTTTTTTCTTCATCTTTCACTTCATCTTCGTTTTTCTTCATCGTTTTCTTCTTCTTCTTCTTTTTTTTCTTCTTCTTCTCTTCGTCTTCTCCTTTTCCTCTTTCTGTCTTCCATTCATTCTTTCTTTCTATCTTTATCTCTGTCTTCCTTTTCTTTTTCTTGTTCTTGTTCTTGTTCTTGTTACTGTTCGTGCTCTTCTTCTTCTTCTTCATCCTCTTCTTCTTCTTCTTCTTCTTGTTCTTCTTCTTCTTCTTCTTCTTCCTCTTGTCCCCGTTTTCCATCGCTCAAGTAGTAACTAACCCAAAAGTGTGTGTGTGTGTGTGTGTGTGTGTGTGTGTGTGTGTGTGTGTGAAATCAAAGGGTTCCCTGTGGGCCCTTCAGCAGTCCTTATGAACCCGACATTCCTAGCACCTCCTCCCCCCCCACCCCCCCTCTCTCTCTCTCTCTCTCTCTCTCTCTCTCTCTCTCTCTCTCTCTCTCTCTCTCTCTCTCTCTCTCTCTCTCTCTCTCTTCCTGTATGTTGTGCGTGTCATCAGCTATGTGTTAAGAGCTGATCCGTGAGAGAGAGAGAGAGAGAGAGAGGGGGAGACAGACAGACAGACACACACACACACACACACACACACACACCTGCCCGGATGAGTCACTTCAGAGGATCGAGAAAGTGGAAGAGAGAGAGAGAGAGAGAGAGAGAGAGAGAGAGAGAGAGAGAGAGAGAGAGAGAGAGAGAGAGAGAGAGAGAGAGAGAGAGGTTAGTTACACCTTTCACACATCTGCATGGTTAATAATTTGACAAACGGCTTCACACACACACACACACACACATTCACCAAGGTCGTTCTTCTTCTTCTTCTTCTTCTTCTTTTTCTTCTTCTTCTTCTTCGTTTTCTTCTTCTTCTTCATCTTCTTATTCTTCTTCTTCCATACGTTTTCATGTTCTTATGTTTTTCTTTCTCTCCTTTTTCTCCTTCTTCTTCTTCTTCTTCTTGTTCTTCTTCTTGTTCTTCTTGTTCTTGTTCTTCTTCTCCTTCTTCCTTTTCTTCTTCTTCAGGGGGAGACGGAGTTCACGTGTTGAGTGTCGGAATCATTTTGCGGCAGAATAATGTGTTGGTGTTTGAGAGAGGCATCCACTCCTCCTCCTCCTCCTCCTCCTCTCTCTTCATCTCCCTGCATCTCCACCTCCTCTTCGTGCCGGTGGTGATGGAGGTGATGGTGGTAGTGGTGTTGGTGTTCTGCTAAGTCTGTATCCATAATAACTCCTTCCGTTCCTCTTTCTTCGCTTCCTTCTCTTCCTTCTTTTATGTTACTTCTTCCACTTCCTGTTCTCATCACTCCTCCTTGTTTTGTTGGTGTGCTTTTTAGTGAATTGCTGGTCTTGTTTTCTTCTGCATTGTTTGTCTGTCCCTGTGGTTAAGAGAAAGGTAATTAGGAAGAACACAGATTGATAGATAGATAGGTAGATTGACAGATAGTGATAGGGATAGAAAAAGTACATTAGTCTAGCTTTCTCTTTCCCCTTATCATCCACTATCGCTCCTTCCTTTTTCCTTTTCTCATTCACCATATTCCACCGTAATCCTCATTGATGTTTAGATAGATAATTAGATAGATTGATAATGAGGTAGAGATGGAAAAAGTAAATTAGTGTGGGGAGGCGGTGGCCGAGTGGTCAGCGTGTGGGCGTGGTCAGACGGTGGATCTACGTTCGCGGCCAACCGAAACGCGCTTATTTTTCAAAACAACAACGCCGAGTGGTGGAGGATTACCCACATGCTACCCAGACCTTCAATCAACTCTAGCTTCAGCGACTGTAAAAAAAAAAAAAAGAAAAAAAAAAGTGGAGCACCGAGGAGGCAACATGGGCCAAACAAGTCACCAGTCATCACGCCAGCCACTATAAATAAAATTCGCTTGCGCCACTAACATGCTGGGGCCAATTAAAGGGTCGTTCAAGAGGCCCCTCAAGAGAGCCCGCAAGCACTATAGGCATCGTCGAAAAAAATACATAACTTTCCCTCTTCCCTATCATCTATCTACTATCGTTCACTCTTCCTATCCATATTCACCTTCTTTATCCACCCTAATCCACGTAGAGATAGATAGATAAATAGATAGTTAAAGATGGAAAGAGTAAACTTGTCTAACTTTCTATCTTCCCTTATCAACAATCCACTATCGTTCATTCTTCCTATCCACATTCATCATCTTCTTCCACCGCAATCCACACTAGCTAGATCGTAATCCATCCATCCATCTCTTCTCTTTCCCACTGATCTGTTTTCTCATCTACTCTTATCTATTTAAACGCACATCCTTTCCCTTCTATCTCCCTCTCTGTATTTCTTCTCCCCCTCAATCTACACTCTCCCAACCCCTTATTCATCCATCTTCACCTCATACGCCTTTCTCATCTACTCTTGTCATCCACTTCCCCATCCCCTCTATCTCTCTCTACTCAACATATTCCTTTCCTATACCCCAACGTAATCACCCCTTCATCAATTCCTTCATTTATCTCTCCACCCATCCACTCTTCCATCTCACTAAATAAGCGCATCGTACTTTTGTTTTTATATATTGCTTTATTTATATTATTAGTGGCTTATTTCGGCTTTATTTATGGAGTCTAGTGCGTCTTGTTCTACTTCTAATTTTTCACGTGCCCCTCCTCCTTCTCTTTCTCCTCCTCCTTCTTTTCTTCCTCTTCCTCCTCCTCCTTCACCTCTTTTTCCTCCTCCTCCTTATTCTATTTCTATCTCTTGCATATGCCCATCCCAGTACTTCCTTCTCACTCCTTCACGTGTTGAGTGTCGGAATCATTTTTGCGGCAGAATAATGTGTTGGTGTTTGAGAGGCATCCACTCCTCCTCCTCCTCTCTCTTAATCTCACTGCATATCAACCTCATCTTCGTGCCGGTGTTGATGGAGGTGATGGTGGTAGTGTTGTTGTTGTTATGCTAAGTCTGTATCCATAATAACCTTCCTCCTTCTTCCTCTTCGCTTCCTTCTCTTCCTTCTTATATGTTACTTCTTCCACTTCCTGTTCTCATCACTCCTCCTTGTTTTGTTGGTGTGCTTTTTAGTGAATTGCTGGTCTTGTTTTCTTCTGCATTGTTTGTCTGTCCCTGTGGTTAAGAGAAAGGTAATTAGGAAGAACACAGATTGATAGATAGATAGGTAGATTGACAGATAGTGATAGGGATAGAAAAAGTACATTAGTCTAGCTTTCTCTTTCCCCTTATCATCCACTATCGCTCCTTCCTTTTTCCTTTTCTCATTCACCATATTCCACCGTAATCCTCATTGATGTTTAGATAGATAATTAGATAGATTGATAATGAGGTAGAGATGGAAAAAGTAAATTAGTGTGGGGAGGCGGTGGCCGAGTGGTCAGCGTGTGGGCGTGGTGAGACGGTGGATCTACGTTCGCGGCCAACCGAAACACGCTTATTTTTCAAAACAACATCGCCGAGTGATGGAGGATTACCCGCATGCTGCCCAGACCTTCAATCAACCCTAGCTTCAGCGACTGTAAAAAAAAAAAAAAAGAAAAAAAAAGTGGAGCACCGAGGAGGCAGCATGGGCCAAACAAGTCACCAGAGTCATCACGCCAGCCACTATAAATAAAATTCGCTTGCGCCACTAACATGCTGGGGCCAATTAAAGGGTCGTTCAAGAGGCCCCTCAAGAGAGCCTGCGAGCACTATAGGCATCGTCGAAAAAAATACATAACTTTCCCTCTTCCCTATCATCTATCTACTATCGTTCACTCTTCCTATCCATATTCACCTTCTTTATCCACCCTAATCCACGTAGAGATAGATAGATAAATAGATAGTTAAAGATGGAAAGAGTAAACTTGTCTAACTTTCTATCTTCCCTTATCAACAATCCACTATCGTTCATTCTTCCTATCCACATTCATCATCTTCTTCCACCGCAATCCACACTAGCTAGATCGTAATCCATCCATTCATCTCTTCTCTTTCCCACTGATCTGTTTTCTCATTTACTCTTATCTATTTAAACGCACATCCTTTCCCTTCTATCTCCCTCTCTGTATTTCTTCTCCCCCTCAATCTACACTCTCCCAACCCCTTATTCATCCATCTTCACCTCATACGCCTTTCTCATCTACTCTTGTCATCCACTTCCCCATCCCCTCTATCTCTCTCTACTCAACATATTCCTTTCCTATACCCCAACGTAATCACCCCTTCATCAATTCCTTCATTTATCTCTCCACCCATCCACTCTTCCATCTCACTAAATAAGCGCATCGTACTTTTGTTTTTATATATTGCTTTATTTATATTATTATATGCTTATTTCGGCTTTGTTGGGGGAGTCTTAGTGTCTTGTTCTCACTTCTAATTTTCACGTGCCCTCCTCCTTCTCTTTCTCCTCCTCCTCCTCCTCCTCCTTTTCTTCCTCTTCCTCCTCCTCCTTCTTCTCTTTTTCCTCCTCCTCCTTATTCTATTTCTATCTCTTGCATATGCCCATCCCCGTACTTCCTTCTCACTCCTTGTCCTCCTCCTCCTCCTCCTCCTATTCCTCCTCCTCCTCCTCTTACACCTTTTCCTCCCCCTCCCACTCATCCAGCTCACCTCATTCATTCGTCCATCCATCCATTCATTCACCCATTCGTTCATTCATTCATTCATCCATTCATTCACCCATTCATTCACTCATTCATTCTCCATTCATTCATCCATCCATTCATTCATTCATCCATTCATTCACCCATTCATTCACTCATTCATTCCCCCATTCATTCATCCACTCACTCATCCATTCATCCACTTCTCCGCCTCACCTCACACGCCTCCTTCAGCTGTATCTGGAGTCTCGCTATCGTATCCGCCTGCCTGGATAGTGTCTGCACCAGCTGGTCACGTGACGCCTTCCTTCGGCAGGAGCGTGGGTCCCTCAGCCCGGCCAGACTCTCCGCCCTCCGCGCCTCGCCCTCCAGCCGCCACGACCGCTCCTCCAGCTCCCGCACCCTCGTCAGGAGCTCGCTGTTCTTCTGTGGAGGTGGCGGGAAGTGGGGTAGTGGTGGTGGTGGGGATGGGGGTAAAAGTTGTAGAAGGCGTAGGAGTAGTTGTGGTGGTGGTGGTGGTGGTTGCAGTAGTAGTAGTAGTAGTTGTAGTAGTAGTAGTAGTAGTAGTAGTAGTAGTGTAGTAGCAGTAGTAGTAGTAGTAGTAGTAGTAGTAGTAGTAGAAGAGGAAAAACACCAAGAAGAACAAGAACCAGAACACGAACAAGAATAAGAACAAGCACAAGAAGACCAAGAACAAGAAGAAAAGAAATACGTAGAAGATTGAGGGGAAGGCATACATATCACAACACAAAACAACACAAAATAGGCCTATACACAACCCAACCAAACCCAACACTCTCACAACCCAACCCACCACACGACAACACAGCACATAATACACGCAACACATGCCAATACAACCACACCCTCATAACACCCTGACAACACATAATACACAACACACAACCCAACATTACATTTCTTTACTTTTCTTCTTCCTTTTCTTATTCACATCTCACCTCACACACACACACACACACACACACTCTTACCCTGACGAGCGTGGCCACCTTGTCCCTGTGTGCCCGGCTCTGCTTCTCCGCCTGCCCCCTCAGCGTCGCCACAGACCGCTCCAGCATCTCCCTCTGGCGCAGCAGTTCGCACACCGCCTCCTCCTCCTCCGCCGCCACGCCCCCAGCACCGCCGCCAGCCTGAACCAGCGACAAGGAGAGGAGAAGAGAGGGTGATAGATAGACAGATAGATGGATATGTATAGAGAGACATAAAAGGTGTTATTTTCTATTTTCTGCCTTTCCCAAGCGAATAGAAGGGAATACATACGGTTATTAGCCTACTACTACTACTACTACTACTACTACTACTATTACTACTGCATCTGCTATCATCCTCGTTTACACAATAATAGTTCCTGCTTTACGACCAAGAAGAATATTCGTGGAACCGTTAACCTATTTATTTTTATATCTATTGAAGTGTAGTTAAAAAAATGACAGAAAACTTGATGGGTGGGTCACTCGGCATCTCGCAATGTTTTGGTCTTATTGCAACCATTATAGAAGATAAAAGAGTGAAAAAACTACTTATTCGGCCAGTATTCTCAAACATTTCGAGGCATGCACACTCACATTTGATAAGGAGCTCGTAGAGATTGTGTTAGCATTTCCATTGTGGTAAGTTTTATGAGCCTAATGGTGGTTCTACAAGGCATCTTAACCATGAACGTCAAGAAACACTCATGAGAACGCGACTAATCTCCATTGTGGCCTTCGGAAATCATTGCTCTGGGATCCGAGAGAGCGTCTGGGAATAAGATCTTTAGTTTCAGGCGGTTCAGACGAGATCAGTCTAACCCAACACGACAGAAGAACATAACAACATCCCAGAGACCACTTTCGCCTTTCTCCTTCCCTCTTCTCCTCCTCCTCCAGTTATGCGCAACCTTATTCACTGCTTGCATCGTAGGGGTGAGTGGGTGGAGGGGAGGGAGAGAGGGGGAGAGGGGGTTCGCTCAGCATTCATTCATCCATCAGCTGCGCATTGGTGGTTTGGGAAGGTCTTTTATATGTGGGTGGACTGGGTGGATGGGTGAGTGGAATAGGGTGCCTGGGTGTATGTGTTTGGGTGAATAGGTGAAGTGTGTGTGTGTGTGTGTGTGTGTGTGTGTGTGTGTGTGTGTGTATGAAATGAGATTGCAATGGGAAGGATGATGGTTGAGGATTTTGATAAAGTATAAGTTGTGTTGTTGTGTGTGGATGAAGTGAAGTGGATGTGGTGGAAGAAAGGATTGATTGGTAAGTTGAGAAAGAATGAGAGGGAAAAAAAGGAGAGAAAGGGAATGGAGAAAAAGAAGGAAATAAAAAAAGAAACAAAGAAAACAGATTGCTTGGTTGGGTGAGGAAGATTGAAAGGGAAAAAAAGGGAGAGAGGGAATGGAGGAAAGAAGGAAAATAAAAAAAAAGAGAAAACACAATGCAAAAAGATAAAAAGAAACGAAAAATATGAAAATAAGGAAGAAAGAGAACGGAAAACAAGAAATGCAAGAATGGATGGATAACTAAAAGAAAAAAATGTAATAAAAAACGAAACAAAGAAAGAAATCAATTAAATAAAGAATGAGAAACGAAGAAAAATAAAACAAAAGAAAGATAAATATGGAAAATGTAAAAAAAAAAATGCATGAGTGAATGAATGTATAAAAGAATAACTAAAATATGATAAAAAAAGATAAATCAGCGGAAAGAGAAAAAAAAGACAAAAACATGAGAGAGAGAGAGAGAGAGAGAGAGAGAGCCAGCATCTCACCTGTGCCACGGGGTCAGTCGCCTGTGCCAGCTTGTCGAGGTCAGGTCGCGTCCAGAACTCCTTGTGACGACCGCTGCGCACGTGTTTGTCGTTGAGGGCCTGTGTTTGTTTGTTTGTTTGTTTATTTGTGTGTTTGTTTGTTTGTTTGTGTGTTTGTTTGTTTGTTTTTGTTTGTTTGTTTGTGGGGGGGGAAAGACGGAAAGGTATTTATTAATCTACGAAATAAAGGAAGGAAGGATGAATGGAAGGAGAGAAGGAAGGAAGGAAGGAAAGAAGGAAGGAAGGGAGGAAGAAAGGAACGAAGGAAGGAAGGATGAATGGAAGGAGAGAAGGAAGGAAGGAAGGAAGGATGAATGGAAGGAGAAAATAGTGGAAACGATAAAAGGAAAGAAGGAAGGAGGGAAGAAAGCAACGAAGGAAGGAAAGAAGGAAAGAAGAGAGGAAAGAATAAATGAATAATTGAAGGAAGGAAGCAGGGAAAGAAAAAAATAGTAATGAACGGAAAAGTAAAGAAATAAAGAAAGAATCGCGCGAGAGATAGATAGATAGATAGATAGATAGATAGAGAGAGAGAGAGAGAGAGAGAGAGAGAGAGAGAGAGAGAGAGAGAGAGAGAGAGAGAGAGAGAGAGAGAGAGAGAGAGAGAGAGAGAGAGAGAGATTATCATTCAAGGTCTACAATGACTCAACACAACTACTAAGACATAATACACAACAACAACAATAACAACAACAGCAAAAACAATAAAATAGACGGCAAGAAAACAATAATAATAATAATAATAATAAAAAAACAGAAAGACAAAGAAAAAAGATAAACAAAGCAAAACAACAACAACAACAACAAAAAACAACAACAATCAAACAAGTGGGAGATACAAAGAATGAGGTCACGAAGAGTGCTCGTTATTTTTTTTCTATTATTTTTTTTCATTTTTTTGCTTAATAAAAAAAGGTTGCTTCATATCACGTTTTGCCTGCATGTTAATCCTTCCTGAGCAAGCACGCACACGCACACACACACACACACACACACACACACACACACACACACTGATAGTTTTTTCTCTCTTTCTACTTTTCTGTATGTCTATCTATCTATTTATCTATCTATCTATCTATCTATCTATATAACTGTATATATGTTCATCCATTCATCCATCCATCCATCTATCTATCTATCTATCTATCTATCTATCTATTTAACTGTATATATGTTCATCCATTCATCCACCCATCCATCCATCTATCTATTTATCTCTTTATCTGTCTTTCTATCAATCTATCTATGTATCTATCTGTCTATCTACCTATCTATTTATCTATCCAACTATCTATCTACACATGTTCAAAAGTAGTCAATAAACAAACAAAACACCAAAAAAAATATAACAAAACCAAAATGAAAAATAAAACTCGAGAAAGAAAGAAAGAAAGAAAAAGAAAGAAAGAAATCAAAACAACCCCTTCTTTCCCCTCTCCCCCTTTACTCCCCTTCTATAACACAACCCCCCCCTCCCCGTACACCCACCCCTCCCCCAACAGAGCGCACCTTCACCGCCTCCTTCAGTTTCTTGGGCTGGTGGATGAGGGTGGTGGCGGAGGCGAGGTCGGCCAGCACGCGCGTCAGGGCTGTGGCGAGCGCGTGGTGTCGCTGCTCCAGGAGACGCCCCAGCTGCCTCGCCGTCGCCAGCCGCTGACTGAGCTCCTTCACCTGACGGTCCCGCGCGCCCACCACCAGCCGTGTCTCGCTCACCTCCTCCTCCATCTGTTAGGGCGTGAGGAAGAGATGAGTGATGGAGTGATTGAGGCATGAAGGAAGGCAGAGAGAGATGAATATATAGATAGGAGAGGTGGAGAGATGGAGGTGTGAGAGAAGGTAGAGGAAGATGAATGGATAGATAATGAGGAGGTGGAGAGATAGAGGCATGAAGGAAGGTAGAGAGAAATTAGAAGGTAGATAGTGGAGAGGTGGAGAGAGAGAGGCGTGAAGGAAGAGAGATGAATAGATAGTGGTAAGGTGGAGAGATGGATTCGTGGAGGAAGGTAAAGAGAGAGATGAACAAATGGATAGAGATGGAAGGATGGAGGCGTGAAGGAAGAGAGATGAATAGATAGTGGAGAAGTGGAGAGACAGAGGCGTGAAGGAAGGTGAAAAAATGAATAGATTGATAGAGATGGAGAGATGGAGGCAGGAAGGAAGGTAGAGAGAGATGAATAAGTGGATAAAAAGAAGAATTATATAGATTGAAAGAAGGAACTCAAGGTAGAAAGACTGATAAATAATTAGATACACATATAACTAGATAGACAGAGAGATATCTAGATGAATACATATTTTTTTTTTACAACAAAGGATACAGCTCAAGGGCACAAAAAAGTAGACAATAATAAAAAAAAGCCCGCTACTCGCTGCTCCCAAAAAGAATCCAAAGAGGTGGCCGAAAGAGAGGTCAATTTCGGGAGGAGAAATATAGATTGAGAGAAATATAGATTGAAATATAGATTGAGGGATGGATTCAGAGGAGTAGAGGGATGGAGACGTTAAAGAAAGATAGATAGATGGTTGAATAGATACAATGAAAGATATTAAGGGAGACAATAAAAACTTGAACGACAAAGAAAGATATAGATATGTGGGATGTGAGGGAGGAGGTAGAAAAGTGGAGAGGGTGAGACGTAAAGAAAGACAGATATATGAATGAATAAATAGATAGATAGAAGGAAATCAAGGTACACATATAGAAAAACAGAGACATATATAGGTAGATAAACGTATGGAAGGACAAATAGAAAGAGATAAATAGATAGTCTGAGAAGTAGGTGGTTAGCAAAAAAAAAAAAAAAAAAAATAAATAAATAAATAAATAAATAAATAAAAAAAAGGATTAGCTCAGAACACCAAGAACATTACCCTCCTTATATCACACCCAAATCATTTACTTTTGCCCACACCTTTCCTTCCCTCACCTATCCTCCCGCCCCCGACCCACCCACCTGCCCTTCACCTCACCTGCTTGATCTGCTGCGCGCGTTGCTCGAGGGCGGCCTGAAGCGGCTGCAGCTCCTCCTTCAGCAGCCCCATCTGGTGGTCGAGGAGGAACCGCTGCTTCTCCAGCTCCCCGACGTGCTCCCTCGTGCTGCTCATCTGGCCCTCCTGGGTGTGTGGGGGGTGGGGGATGTGACGGGTGAGGGGTGAGGAGGAGGTTGGAGGAGGAGAAGAAGGATGGCACGTGGAAGAAGGAGGAGGAGGAGGTTGGAGGAGAAGATGGAGGGCACGTGGAAGAAGGTGAAGAAGAAGAAGGAGGAGGAGGAGGAAGGCAGGTTGAATGAGAAGCAGAGGGAGGAAGAGAAGGAGAAGGAGGAGGAGGTTGGAGGAGAAGATGGAGGGCACGTGGAAGAAGGAGGAGAAGAAGGAGGAAGAGGAAGAGGAGGAGGAGGGCAGGTTGAATGAGAAGCAGAGGGAGGAGGAGAAGGAGGAGAAGGAGGAGGACGAGGACGAGGATGAGGACGAGGGGGAGGTGGAGGAGGATGGGGAGAAGAAGGAGGGGGTAAAAGGAGGAAGAGGAGGTGAAGCAGCAGTTAGTAATTAGTCTTTCTTAATTTCCCATCTAATTATTTTTTATTAGATTAAAAGATAATTATATAAGACAGATATCATTCATATTTCGTTTGAATTATCGAAGTTAGGTAGACAGATAGATGGATAGGCTGACAGATGGATAAGTAGATAGAAAGGTAGAGAAAGGAAGAAGAAACAAACAAATAAAAAAAGGAGAGGGAGAATGAATGAGAAAACCTGCATAAGTGAAAAATGAAAGAAAGAAATACAAAAAGATAATTAACCACATCAGTAAAAAAATGAAAGGAGGAAAGAAAGAAAGAAAGAAAGAAAGAGCATTTAAAAAGGGAAAGAAACACATATTACACAAAAAAACGTAAAAAGAAAAAGTAAAACAAAAACAGCAAAACAAAAAACAAAAACAAAACAAAAAACAAAGAACGAACAATATTAAAACAGTTACAAAATGATGGAAAGACACAAACAATAGTACAGAGAAAAGGAACAACAACAACAACCCCAAAAAATAACAAACAAAAACAAAGAACGAAGAAAATTAAAACAGTTACAAAAAGATGGAAAGACACAAACAAGAGTACAGAGAAAAGAAACAACAACAACAACAACAAAAATAACAAACAGGTATCACCCCCACTCACATACCGTACTTTTTTCTTTCTTTAATTTTTTCCCTAATTCTTTTTCTCCCCCTTGAGTTGCTTTCTTTACTGTCAAAAAAATCTATCTATCTATCGATCTACCTATCTATTAATATTCCCATGGTGCAAAGGGAGTGCGCGGAGAGGTCTTCATTAAATTTTGCTCCCCTCCAACACATGTATACAAAAGGTTAGGTTAGGTTAGGTTAGGTTAGGTTAGGGTCCCCAACACTCACCCTGTCCCGTATAATATCGTCCCTGTGCTTCACCTCCCGCCTCAGGTTAGGTTAGGTTAGGGTCCCCAACACTCACCCTGTCCCGTATGATATCGTCCCTGTGCTTCACCTCCCGCCTCAGTGCTGCCATCTCGCGCTCCAGCCCCCTCACCGTAGCCTGCAGCTTCGTCCTCTCCTCCGTCAGAGCCGCCACCTCACCCGACCGTTCCTCGCACTCCCGCTGCACCCTGGAGGTAGATAGATAGATAGACAGAGGGATAAATAGGTAGATAGACATAGATTGACAGATAGATAGAGCGATAGGGTGGTAGGTAAGGAAAACATATAAGGTAAGAAAGTGAAAGATTGCAGATAGGAAAAAGAAAGTCATAGAGAAAAGAACGGAGACAGAGAGGAAGAAAAAAACAAGAACATAAAAGGTAGACAAAATGAACGAAAGATTGAAGAGAGAAAGAAGATAGTCAAAGAGAAAAGAACTAATTGAGGTAGACAGAGACTACAAAGCATAAAACATAAAAAAAAAAGAAGAGAGAAACTGACAAAGAAAAAAGAAAGACGAGAGAAAATATTTGAATAAAGTTAACAATCAAAGAAATAAGAGCAAATAAAGAAATGAAGGACAAAAGATGAAGGGTAGAAGATAGAGTGAAAGGGGGAGTGTTTAATGGCGATGAATAATGAGAGCAGGTTACATGAGGAAGCAGTTCAGAATTAGGTATTATAGAAGGGAAAAAAAAAGGAAGGACTCAAATTATTTCAAGAGTTACCCCTATTACTTCGTTTTCTTTGGCGCCGTGAGTGTTAATAGGTTGACTTAGCTAAACCGGGATATTATTTTATACATATATTTTTCTTCCTCTTCAACAATGTATCAGCTTCGCCAGTCACTCCCTCCTCCTCTCTTCTACTATGCTTCCACTCTTCTACTCCTACTAATTATCTTTATATCTCTCTTATTCATTCATCATCCTTTCTCCCTCCCTCTCTTTCCTACCCGTTTTCATTCCTCTCTTCCTTCCTTCATTCTTTTTTCTCCTCCTCCTCCTTGGTTTCCCTCTCCCTCCTATCCAGTACTCACATGCCATATACTTCTTCTACTGCCCTTTTCCTTCCCTTCTTCCTCCTTCATTTCCTTCCTTTATTCTTCTCTCCCATCTCTCTCCCTCTCTTCCTCCATTCTTTCCTATCCATTCCCTCTCTCTCCCTCTCTCCCTTCCTTCTTCCATCCCTTCTCCTTTCTTCTCTCCCTCTCTTCCTCCATTTTTCCCCTATCCATTCCCTCTCTCTCCCTCCCTTCTCCTTCCTTCTCTTCCTTAATTCTTCTCTCCCTCTCTTCCTCCATTCTTCCCCTATCTATTCCCTCTCTCCTTCCCTCCCTTCTCCTTCCTTCTCTTCCTTAATTCTTCTCTTCCTCTCTTCCTCCATTCTTCCCCTATCCATTCCCTCTCTCTCCCTCCCTTCTCCTTCCTTCTCTTCCTTAATTCTTCTCTCCCTCTCTTCCTCCATTCTTCCCCTATCCATTCCCTCTCCTTCCCTCCCTTCTCCACCTCCCGCCATCACTCACATGCCATAGTTTTTCTTCAGCGCCGCTCTCTCGCTCCTCAGTTTGATCACGGCGGAGTGTTCCTCAGCTAACTGGGCGTGCAGGGAGGCTCGAACCTGGCTCAGCTCCGCCTCTGTCGACGCCTCCACCAGCCGCACCACCTCCGCCCCCTCGCTCCGCTCCCTCTCCAACTCCGCGGTGGTCTGAGAGAGAAGGGGAGGATATTGTATAGGGAGAAGAGGGAGGGAAGGAAGGTAAGATGGAGGCAAAGGAAGGGAGCAGAGGAGGAAGGGAGAGGAGGAAAAATAAAAGGCAAGGGAGGGAAGGAGGGAGATTAGGGAAGGAGAGTAAAAAAGAAAGGAAGAGGAAGAGGAGGAGGAGAAAGGGCATAACATTTACATAGATTTATATAGATGTTTATGGGACTAGTTGGAAGGTAGGGAAAGGGGGGAAGTTTGAAGAAGGAAGGAAGGAAGGAAGGAAGAAAGAGAGATGAATAGGTAGAAAGGAAGGATTGAAGGAGGGGAGAGAAGGATGGAAGGGAAAAAGATGGAAGAATAAAAGAAAGAAGAACAGAATAAATGAATGAAAGAAGGAATGAAGGAAGGAAGGAAAGAGAGAAGTGTATGAAGGATGACGTCTGGGAGAGAGAGAGAGAGAGAGAGAGAGAGAGAGAGAGAGAGAGAGACTGGTAAGGGTAAAGAGCAAGAAGGGAGGAAAGGAGGGAGGGAGGGAGGTGCAAAGTAAGTAATGCGTTACGGTTAGGAGGAGGAGGAGGAGGAGGAGGAGGAGGAGGGTGGGAAGGCAAGGAGAGAGAAAGGGAGAACGGACGGGTAAGAAGGAAGGCAAATGGGGAGGATAACAAAGAAAGGATAATGGAGGGGAGAGAAAAGGGTGAAGGGGATGATAAAAGGGAGGAAGGGAGGGAAGGAGGGCAAGAAGAGGGTAGAGGAAGGGAGCAAGGGAGGAAGGGAGGAAGAAGGCAAAGGGGGAAGGGGATGAGGGAAGGGAGAGAAAGGGAGAAGAGGGTGAAGGAAGGAAGCAAGGGAGAAAGGGAGGAAGAAGGCAAAGGGGGAAGGAGATAAAAGAAGCAGAAGGGAGAGAGAGAGAGAGAGAGAGAGAGAGAGAGAGAGAGAGAGAGAGAGAGAGAGAGAGAGAGAGAGAGAGAGAGAGAGAGAGAGAGGGAAGAAGGGAGGAAGAAGACAAAGGGGGAAGGGAATGATAGAAGCAGAAGGGAGGAAAGGAAGGGAAGGGAGGGAAGGAAGGCAAGAAGATGGTAAAGGAAGGGAGTAAGGGAGAAAGGGAGGAAGAAGACAAAGGGGGAAGGAGATAAAAGAAGCAGAAGGGAGAAAGAAAGGGAAGGGAGGGAAGGAAGGCATGAAGATAGTAAAGGAAGGGAGTAAGGGAGGGAAGATGAAGGCAAAGAGAGGAAGGGAGGGAAGCAAGAAGGTAAGATGACATAGGAAGGGAGAAAGGTAGGAAGGGAAGAAAAAAAAAGAATGCATCCGTCTTAGAACATGAGAAACCGTATATGAATTAAGGGAGACAAAAATAACTAGAAGAAAGAGATAAAAGGAATAGAAAAAAGGAGATAAAATGAAGATAATACATAAAGAAGAAGAAATGAAGAAGGAAACAAAAATTATGGTATAGGAAGGAAGGAAGGAAGGAAGGGAGAGAGAAGGGAAAGTAAAAGGCAAGGGAGGGAAGGAGGAAGATTAGGGAGGAAGAGTAAAAAGAAAGGAAGAGGAAGATTAGGGAGGGAGAGTAAAAAGAAAGGAAGAGGAAGAGGAGGAGGAAGAGAAAGGAAAGAGGATGTGAGAAAAAAAGGAAAAGGTAGGAGGAGGAGGAGGAGGAGGAGGAAGAGAGGGACCAGTTACCAGTAGGGGAGGAAAGAATGGAGGAAAGAAGAGGAGGCAATGGAGAGAGGAATGCAGGAGGGGGAGAGGGAGAGTGTGGGAGAGGGAAGGAAGGGAGGGAGGGAGGGAGAGAAAAAGGGAGGGGGGGAGGGGGGGAAGGTAAGTATGGGAAGAATGGACTGGAGTGAATAAGGAGGGAAAGAAAGGTGTGTGTGTGTGTGTGTGTGTGTGTGTGTGTGTGTGTGTGTGTGTGTGTGTGCGTGAGTGTGTGTGTGTGTGTGTGTGTGTGTGTGTGTGTGTGTGTGTACCTTCTCTAGATCCGCCTTCAGCCTCTCCACCACGGCCTCCTGCTGGTTGAGTCTCTCCTGCAGCTCCTCCCTCGTCTTCCTCTCCGCCTCCGCCACCTTCCTGAAGAGAGACACGTACTGAACTAGTCTTACTCAGGTTCACATTCCCAGAAGCTCTCAGGTTTTACAACGACTATTTTGAAAGCGGAAGGGACATCCCCCTCCCACACACACAGAGAATACCAGTGTTATCTCAGCTATACATGTTTTGGACTAAGGACTTGACTTATCCCAGGACTTATTTTGAAAGCTAACATGAAACAAACTATCCTAGAACATTTGACTACACGCCTGTCAAGAAGAACCTATCGTGAGAGAGAGAAAAAGAGAAAGGTAGGAGGAGGAGTACAGGACACACCATCCCAGCACACCCACACACACACACCTGTCGAGGGTCAGTTGCATCTCCTTCAGCTCCGCCTCCAGCTTGTCCTGCTTGGAGTACTCGTAGAGAAGCTTTTTCCTGAGCTCCTGCTGGTGGCCCGCTAGCTGCCCCTGGTGCTCGAAGGTCACCTCCTCCAGGGCGCGGCCGTGGCTCTCCTGCAGGCTCTCACGCTCCCTCTCCATCTCCTGAAGTGAGGGGGGAGGGGGTAAGGGGGTGAGGGGGGTAAGGGGGTGAGGGGGGTAATGGGGTGAGGGGGGTAAGGGGGTGAGGGGGGTACACGAAGCAAGAACAACACCCGGTAATGAGCACAACAAGAACAACAACAAGAAGAACAACAACAACTACTACAACAAGGGAAAAAAACGTGAAATAACAGTAAACAAAGAACAACACACAAAATAAAACTAGAACAAGAACAACAAGAACAACAACAAACAAAAACAAACGAGAAAACAAACAAAAACAACATGGGGGTCAAAAGAGAGTGAGAGTGGCGATTTTTTTTTTTGGGGGGGGAGGGAGATAAAGGGAGGGAGGGAATAAAATAAACAACAACAACAACAACAACAACAACAGGAGAAGCGAGTAGCGGGCTTTTTTTCATTGTTTCCTTTTCTTGTGTGCCCTTGTGCTGTCTCCTTTGCTATAAAAAAAAACAAAAATAAAAAAAACATCACCCTTACCTGTATCGTGGCGTTGAGCTTGTCTATGGCGGCCTGCTGGCGAGCGAGCAGAGCCTCCCTGCTGGCGGCGAACTCCTGCTGCTGGAGGGCTAGATGCACCTGCTTGTCCCGCATCAGGTAGGACACACGACTCTCCAGCGCCTCCACGTGCTGCTGTGTGGCCTGACGGAGGGGAAGAAGGAGGGGTGAAGGGGGGAAAGGGGGATTGGTGAGGGGAAGAAGGAGGGGTGAAGGGGTAAAGGGATTGGTGAGGGGAAGAAGGAGGGGTGAAGAGGGAAAGGGGAGTGAAGGAGGGGTGAAAGGGTAGAGGGATGGGACACGGGACTAAGGAGGGGTGAACGGGGAAAGGTGAGTGAAGGAGGGGTGAAAGGGTAAAGGGATTGGTGAGGGGAAGAAGGAGGGGTGAAGGGGGAAAGGGGATTGGTGAGGGGAAGAAGGAGGGGTGGAGGGGGAAAAGGGATTGGTGAGGGGAAGAAGGAGGGGTGGAGGGGGAAAGGGGATTGGTGAGGGGAAGAAGGAGGGATGAATGGGGAAAAGGGATTGGTGAGGGGAAACGAAACCAGCCTCCTCAACACCCTCCCTTCCCCTTGTCTTTTCTCTCTCTATCTCCATCCCATTCACACCCATTCCCTCTCTCTCCACCCCAAGCCGTCACCCATTCCTTCATTTCATCACCACCCATTCCCTTTCAAGCCCCTTCCATTTCTTTCACTCTCAATTTTCCCATTATCTTATCTCTTCCCTTCTCATCCCATCCCATTACCTAACGAACCTGCCCTCAACACCCTCCCCTTCCCCTCCTCTTTTCTCTCTATCTACATCCCATTCACACCCATTCCTTCTCTCTCAACCCCAATCCATCACCCATCCCTTCATTTCATCACCACCTCCTTCCCTCTCTCTCTACACCCCAATCCATCACCCATTCCTTCATTTCAATAACACCATTTCCTTTCAAGCCCCTTCTATAATTTTCACTCAAACAATTTTCCCCTTATCTTACCTCTTCCCTTTTCATCCCATCCCATTACCTAACTAACGAAACCAGCCTCCTCAATCCCCCCCCTTCCCCTCTTTTATCCCCTTCTTCCCCTCCTTCTGAACGACCCCCATCACCCACCTTCAAGTCAGTCCTCGCAACCATCATCTCAGGGACATCGGGTAGATCCTGAAGGCGCTCTCTCGCGGCCACGAACCCCGGGGACTTCTCATCCACGGCAGCAACGGCCCACACCACCACCAGCCCATCAGCGCCGCACGTGACCAGCCGCCCCTCGTCCCTCGTCACCAGCACCTGCAGAAGTGGGTGACGGTGGTGGTGGTGGTGGTGGTGGTGGGGTGTGGAATTGTATAGGTTTGTGAGGTTGTTGTTGGTGGTTTTGGTAGTAGTTTCGGTGGTTGTTGTAGTAGTACTGGTGGTAGTAGTTTTGGTATTGTCTTCTCCTTCATACTTTTTGCATTCTCTCTCTCTCTCTCTCTCTCTCTCTCTCTCTCTCTCTCTCTCTCTCTCTCTCTCTCTCTCTCACTCTCTCTCCACCCTCTTCCCTCCCTCCTCCAGCCTCCCCTGTCCTCCTCCCCCCTCCAACCCACTCCCCCTCTCACCTTGACAATCGTAGCGGCGTGGGCGGGCACCTGTTTGAACGTGTTGAGTGCCATGTGAAGCGGGAACTTGTTGAGCGCCAGGTGGCCCCGCGCGGTGCCCAGGGCCAGCAGGGTCTTGATGGGGGCCACGCAGGCGCAGATCACCTCCCCACTGTTGTTGCTGCTGGTGTTGTTGTTGGTGGTGTTGTTATTGTAGTTCATCTCCTGCACCAGCTGTAGAGAGGAAGGAAGTGGATAAAGAGGTGGATTAGTAGCAGTAGTAGAAGTAGTAGTAGTAGTAGTAGTAGTAGTAGTAGTAATAAGAGGATGAGGTGGAGGATGAGGAGGATGGTGATGATGATGATGAAGATGATGATGGTGATGAGGAAGAGGAAGAAGAGGAGGAGGAAGACGAGGAGTGCGTTTTCAGAGGAGTAGGAGGTAGAAGAGAAGATAGAGGAGAAAAAGAGGAGAAAGAGGAGGAGGGGAAAGAAGATAAAATATAATAATAGTATGTGTATTTGTTTTTAAGAGGAGAAGGAGGAGAGACAAGAGCATGGAGAGAAGAGGAGGAGGAGGAGGATGAGGAGGAGGAGGCGGAAGAAAAAAAATGATTGTAATTGAAATAAAAAATAAATAATGATGTGAGAGAGAGAGAGAGAGAGAGAGAGAGAGAGAGAGAGAGAGAGAGAGAGAGAGAGAGAGAGAGAGAGAGAGAGAGAGAGAGAGAGAGAGAGAGAGAGAGAGAGAGAGAGAGAGAGAGAGAGAGAGAGAGAGAGAGAGAGAGAGAGAGAGAGAGAGAGAGAGAGAGAGAGAGAGAGAGAGAGAGAGAGAGAGAGAGAGAGAGAGAGAGAGAGAGAGAGAGAGAGAGAGAGAGAGAGAGAGAGAGAGAGAGAGAGAGAGAGAGAGAGAGAGAGAGAGAGAGAGAGAGAGAGAGAGAGAGATATTGACTGATAAAAGATAAAGCACACACACACACACACACACACACACACACACACACACACACACACACACACACACACTCACATCTTCCCCTCCTTAATGAAGACACATGAGAAGGAGCAAAGGAAGGGAAGGGAAGGGAAGGGAAGGAGAGAAGAGGAAGGGAAGGACGAAGGGAAGAGAGAGAGGGAAAGAAAGGAGGGGAAAGGAAAGAAGAAGGGGAAGAGAAAGGGAAAGAAATGAAGAGGAAGGAGAGAGAGGGAGGATAACTCGGAAAGAAAGGAGGGGAAAGGAGAGGAAAGGAAGGAAGAGGAGAAGAGAGAGGGAGGATAATAGGCAAAGAAAAGAAGGGAAAGGATGAAAGAAGGAAGAGAAAGGGAAACAAGTGAAGAGGAAGGAGAGAAAGGGAAGGGAGGATAACTGGGAAAGAAAGGAGGGGAAAGAAGAGGAAAGGAAGAGGGGAAGAGAGAGGAAGACAAATGGAGGAAAGAGAGAGGTAAGGGAAGGAAGGAAAACTGAAGAAGAGTGAAAAGGGAAGAAAAATACCTAAGATTTTCATGCCAATACTTTTTTTTTTGGTAACATCTAATAAAGCAAATGATACAAATATTTAGTAAGTATATGAATAGATAAACACATAAGTAGATATATAAAAAGATAATGAGATAAGTAACTAAAGAAAATCATCCCACCTGTCTATCTATCTTACCTTTACCAATTAAGAACTAAATACCTTTCCATTCTCACCTTCCCTCTTCTATGTCAATTCTTACCTTTCTATTATAATTCAACAACCCCTTCTTACCTTCATGTTAAATCTATCCATCTTCCCTTCATGTTAAATCTATCCATCTTCCCTTCATGTTAAATCTATCCATCTTCCCTTCCCGTTAAATCTATCCACTTTCCCTTAATTTTACCTTCCTCTTACCTCTTTTTCTCTACACCTCCTCTAACCCTTCCCTTCTCTAATATCCCTCTCTCTCCCCTCCCGCCTTCCCCCTGCATCCCTTCCTCGTTCCTGACCCTCTCTCTCTCTCCCCCCCCTGACTCACCTGTCCTCCCGTGATCTCCGCGAAGCCCCCGCCGTGACCCGCCAGGACCGTCGCTTTCCCGTCCAATGAGAGACAGGAGGCCAGGTAGGAACACGCCCCGTTACCTGCTGTTACCTGTAGGGGGAGGGGTGATTAATTAAGGGGGGAGGAGGAATGGTGAGGGGCGTAAAGGGGAAGGGGGTGAAAAGAAGGGGTTAGGTGATGTAAGGGGAAGGGTGTTGAGATAGGTGTAGGGGGGTGAAGGGGTGAAAAAGGGAACGGGAAGGGGAGTTGGGGTTGAAGGGTGAAAGGAAGAAGGTGTTTTGAGGTAAGGGAAAAGGGTGTAGAGGGGTGGGAGGGGTGGAAATGGAAAGGGGGGAAGAGGAAGGGTAGTTGGGGTGAAGGGAAGGAGGTGTTTGAGGTAAGGGAAAGGGGTGTAGAGGGGTGGAAGGGGTGGAAAGGGAAAGGGGGGAAGAGGAAGGGTAGTTGGGGTGAAGGGAAGGAGGTGTTTGAGGGAAGGAAAAAGGGTGTAGAGGGGTGGAAGGGGTGAAAAGGGAAAGGGGAAGGTGAATTTGGGTGAAAGGTGAAAGGTGTTTTTATTTGTTGAGTTATGGTTGTGATGTTGACAGTGGTGGTGGTGGTGGTGTTTTTTCCCTCGTGAGCTGCCTCCTTTCCTATAAAAAAAATAATAAGACTTTTTATCCCAACCCTCCATTCACAAGTTTCCGTAGTGTAGTGGTTATCACGTGCGCCTCACACGCGCAAGGTCCCCGGTTCGATCCCGGGCGGAAACATTATTGGAAGTTGTTTTCTTTCTTCATTCTCTGCCCTTTATACTGTCTGCCCGGCTGTTGATGGGAGGCAGTGACGGGTTGTAAGTAGTGTAAGTCGTGTGGGGGGTTAAAAGGGGGCAGAAAAGGGAAAGGAGAAGGGTAGTTGGGGTGAAGGGTGAAGGGAGGGAGGTGTTTGAGGTAAGGGAAGAGGGTGGAGGGGGGTGAAAGGGGGCAGGAAGGGAAGGGGGAAGAGGAAGGGTAGTTGGGGTGTAGGGTGAAGGGAGGGAGGTGTTTGAGGTAAGGGAAAAGGGTGGAGGATAACGAGGCAGGTGTGGTAATAAAGACAGGTGTGGTAATTAAGGCAGGTGTGGAGGTAGGTTAGGTTAGCACAGGTGAGAATCGTGTTGTTTATTTTGTTGGAAAAGAATGGAGGATATTGAGGCAGGTGTGGTCATTGTCAAGGCAGGTGTGGTAATTAGACAGGTGTGGGGGTAGGATAGGTGAGCACAGGTGAGAATTGTGTTGTTGATTTGTTTTTGTTTTGTTTGTTTATCTGTGTTTTTGTTTGCTTATATTTTTTCTCTAGTTTATTTATTTATTTATTCTGAAAGTTATTTATTTAGTGTATATAGCTTTTTTTTCATTGCTTGGTTAATTTATGCTGATTTTTGGCTGGGCTTTATTTACCTATCTAGCAATTCATATTTTTAGTGCATTGTTAATTAATTTATAAGTTTACGTAGTAGATAGTAGTGGCAACAGCAGAAGTACCAACCATTATATATAGAAGTAGTTGTCGTTGGTATTAGAATGACGAAAGTTGGTGGTGGTTGGTAGCTGTAATGGTTGATGTTGCTATTGTTGTTATAAATAATAGCAACAGTAATACTTGAAGTAGTTACGATAGCTGTGAGGGCTTTTTTGTTTCCACCTAATAGAAGTAGTAGTAGTGGTAGTAGTAGTAGTGTATAGTAGTGTAGTAGTGCTGGCGGTGGTAGAAACAACAATAATAGGGAGAAGGAGGTGGAAGAGGGATAATAAGGAAAGGAGAACTGAAGGGGAAAGATGAACGAGGAAGAAGAAGAAAAAAAGTAGAAGGAATGGAAAGGAGGAAGGAAAGACGGAATGGAAATAAAAAAGAAAAAATATGGAGAGGAAGAAAGAGAGAGGGAAGGAAAATAGGAGAAGGAACGAAGAGGAGGTGGTTGGCGGTGGTGATGGTGGTAATTGTGGTAGAAGGAGGAGGAGGAGGAGGAGGAGGAGGAGGAGGAGGAATAGTAGTAGCAAA
Organism: Eriocheir sinensis; assembly: GCF_024679095.1. Taxonomy (NCBI): domain Eukaryota; kingdom Metazoa; phylum Arthropoda; class Malacostraca; order Decapoda; family Varunidae; genus Eriocheir; species Eriocheir sinensis. The sequence continues at coordinate 24,232,546 of NC_066512.1, forward strand.
TGTAGGAGTGGTGGTGGTGGTGGGTTTTGTGATGTTAGTGAATGTTTATTGTTTTTTTGTTGTTTTCTTCTTTCTTTCTTTCTTTCTATCTCTTTTCTTACTTTCTACCATCATCATCCTTATTATTATTATTGTTTTCATTATCTTTTGTATATATTTTCTTCATCTTTTTCTTCTTGTTTTCATTTGTTGCAGTTATGGTTGTGGTGTTGACAGTGGTGGTGGTGGTGGTGGTGATGTTTTTTTCCCCGTGAGCTGCCTCCTTTCCTATAAAAAAAAATAATAAGACTTTTTGTCCCAACTCTCCTTTCACAAGTTTCCGTAGTGTAGTGGTTATCACGTGCGCCTCACACGCGCAAGGTCCCCGGTTCGATCCCGGGCGGAAACATTATTGGACGTTGTTTTCTTTCTTCATTCTCTACCCTTTATACTGTCTGCCCGGCTATTGATGCGAGGCAGTGACGAGTTGTAAGTACCAACAGCGGGGCACGGCACACCTGTTATCACCGCAACCACCTGCCCGGCGCTCTTATTTATAGATAGGCCCACCCTGCCACCACCACCACAGTCACTAAGGCCCACTGCTGCCACCACCACCACAACCACCGTCACTACCACCAGCATCATCACCACCACCAGCATCATCACCACCAACACCACCGTCACTACCACCAGCATCATCACCACCACCACCACCGTCACTACCACCAGCATCATCACCACCGTCACCACCATCATCGTCCCTATTATTGTTGCCACTACCACTACCAGCACTACTACCACTACCAGCACTACTACTACTACTACTACTGCTACTATATCATTCCTCCTCCTCCTCCTCCTCTTATTACAACTACTGAAACCACTACCAACACCTTGACCACCACTACCCCCCCCCCCCACACACCCCTCACCTGCCACATGACCTGCCCGCGACACACATCCCAGCCGATGATGTTTCCGTCCGCCCCGCATGCCATGACCGCGGAGTTGTCGGGATACCAGCCCACGCCCGTCACCTGCACACACACACACACACACACACACACACAGGGATGAAATAAAGAGGTACATGTTAGTAAAGCTGTCCATGCATAAGTAGGTACGTGAATAAAGGACGAAATAGGTACGTAAGTAAATAAGTAAATATATTAGTAGCTTTGTAAGTAAATAAGTAAATAGCTACATATATACATGCATATTTAAGTTAATAGTAGAGTCAGGTAAAAGAGATTTGATCCTACCTCAGACTTATGAAGCAATGTGAAGAAGAAGAGGAAGAAGAAAAAGAAGAAGAAGAAGAAGAAGAAGAAGAAGAAGAACGAGAACATGAAGAACACGAAGAACAAGAGAGAGAGAGAGAGAGAGAGAGAGAGAGAGAGAGAGAGAGAGAGAGAGAGAGAGAGAGAGAGAGAGAGAGAGAGATTCCTTCCTGCTATCCAAGTTTAATCATTCTAATTCCAAGTTCCTGAAAGTTTAATCTTAAAAGTTCTTATCGTCTTTACTCTCTTTGTCACATTCTTCTTCCCTTCTCTCCTTCACTCTCTTTATTCCCTCCTTCTTTCATTCCCTTCATTCGTAAAATCTTCCCTTTTTCTCTATTGCTCCTTCTTTTAATTTTGTCTCTTTTTCTCCTTTTGATATATTTTTCCTTCTCTTTTTATCTTTATTGTCCTTCCTTCCACTCTCTTTATTCCCTCCTTCTTTCATTCCCTTCATTCGCAAAATCTTCCTTTTTTTCTCTATTGCTCCTTCTTTTGATTTTATTTTCCATGTCTTTTTTTTCTCCTTTCTGTTTATTCCTTTCTTTTATCTTTATTTTCCTTCCTTCCACTCTCTTTATTCCCTCCTTCTTTCATTCCCTTCATTCGTAAAATCTTCCCTTTTTCTCTATTGCTCCTTCTTTTGATTTGATTTTCCATGTCTTTTTTTCTCCTTTTTATATATTTCTCCTTCTTCCTTCTCTCTCCATTTTCCTCCTTCCCTTCATTTCCTTTCCTACCCTCTCTCTTCATTCCTTCTCTTCTTTCATTCCCTTCATCCGCAAATTTTTCCTCTCCTCAATTCCTCCTTATTTCTCCTACTTTCTTCTGTCTCTTCCACTTCCTCTTCGTTCCTTCTCCTATTGTCCTTTTCCTCTCTCTTTCTTCCTCTACATTCTTTCCTTTTTATTTCCATTCCGTCTTTCCTTCCTCCTTTCCATTCCTTTTTTTTTATTCTTCCTCCTCGCTCATCATCCTTCCCCTTTCAGTTCTTCTTTCCTTATTATCCCTCTTCCACCTCTTTCTCCTCCCTTCCCTTTCTTTCCTCCCCTCTAACTCCTCCATTACTCCTTCTTCCTTGCATATTTTTTTTCTCTCCTCCACACATCTCCCCAATTACCCCTTTACCCCCACCCACCCCACACATCCCCCTTCTACCCACCCACATACCCCATTCCCTACATAGACAAAACTCCTGCCCCCCACCCAACACACACCTTCACCCTTCCCAAACACACACATCATCTCACCCCTCCACATCCCCTTCAGACACACATCATCCCTTCCCTACACACATCACCTCCCCCTCACACACACACCTTACCTCACCCCATCACCATGCACATCCCCTACCCACCCCACACCCACAACACCCCAGCGAGTAGTGGGCTTTTTTTTATTATTGTTTCCTTTTTTTGTGTGCCCTTGAGTTGTCTCCTTTGTAATAAAAATAAAAAATGTACACCCATCCCTATTTCTCCCCTCCAAAATTTCCCTCCCCCCTCTCCCCCCCTTACCTTAGCAGCGTGGCCCTTCAGCGTGAGAGACTTCTTCAGCGTCAGAGTGGAGGTCAGCAGGAGCAGGTGCCCGTCCGCCGCTGCCAGCATGTGCCCGCCGGGGGAGTAGCAGCAGCAGGCACAGCGACGTACATGCACCTCGCTGTAGGCCCGCAGGGAGTCGAACAGGAGGTGGTGTAGCTTGAGCGAGTCCGTGAGCCCGACAGCCACGTGGAGGCCTGTTTGGGGTGAGGGGGTAAGGGGGGTGAGGAGGAGTGCTGGGGTGAATAGTGAGGGGTGTAAGGACTGGAGGGAATGGGTGTTGAGGGGTGAGGGAAGGTGGGGGACGTAAGGGGTGTTGGGGTGAAGGGTGTAGGGAAGGGGTGTTTGGGGTGAAGGAAAGGAGTGAAGGGTGTAGGAATGGGGTGTTATGGGTGTAGGGAAGGGTTGTTTGGGGTAAAGGAAAGGGGTGAAGGGTGTAGGAATGGGGTGTTATGGGTGTAGGGAAGGGGTGTTTGGGTGAGGGGTGAAGGAAAGTGGTGTGCCGGGAAGGAGTTTGGGGAAGGGGTGAAAGGTATAAGAAAGGGGTATTTGGGGTGAGGGGTGAATGGTGAGGGGCGTAAGAAGGGGTTCGATGAGGTGAGGGGAAAGAGGTGAGGAAAAGGGGTTAGTGAAGGGGTGAAGGGGAGTGAGGGGGCGGAAGGGAAGGGCAGTTAGGGTTACTTAGCCTAACCTAACCTAACAAAACCCCAAACAGTCACGATAGGTCTTGACTCAGAAAATTCATATAAGCTTCCTTACTAATGAGACTTTCTAATCAACAAAGTGAGGTCATTCTTTGTTAATTTATCCTATAAGGTGCTGGCTATCATGTATTTGAAGATACCCTAAACTTAATCTAACCTAACCTAACAAAACCCCAAACAGTTACTATAGGTCTTGACTCACTACTTAGAAAATTTAAATATGTTTCTTTACTAATGAGACTTTCTATACAACAGAGTGAGGTCATTCTTTGTTGATTTATACCATAAAGTGCTGGCTATCATGTGTTTAAAGATACCCTAACCTTAACCTAACCTAACCTAACAAAACCCCAAAGAGTTACTATAGGTCTTGACTCAGAAAATTCATATATGCTTCCTTACTAATGAGACTTTCTATACAACAGAGTGAGGTCATTCTTTGTTGATTTATACCATAAAGTGCTGGCTATCATGTGTTTGAAGATACCCTAAACTTAACCTAACCTAACCTAACAAAACCCCAAACAGTTACTATAGGTCTTGACTCAGAAAATTCATATATGCTTCCTTACTAATGAGACTTTCTATACAACAAAGTGAGGTCATTCTTTGTTAATTTATCCTATAAGGTGCTGGCTATCGTGTGTTTGAAGATACCCTAAACTTAACCTAACCTAACAAAACCACAAACAGTCACTCTAGGTCTTGACTCAGAAAATTCATATAAGCTTCCTTACTAATGAGACTTTCTATACAACAAAGTGAGGTCATTCTTTGTTGATTTATACCATAAGGTGCTGGCTATCATGTGTTTGAAGATACCCTAAACTTAACCTAACCTTACCTAACTAAACCCCAAACAGCTACTATAGGTCTTTACTCACTACTCAGAAAATTTATATATGCTTCTTTACTAATGAGACTTTCAATACAACAGAGTGAGGTCATTCTTTGTTGATTTATACCATAAGGTGCTGGCTATCATGTGTTTGAAGATACCCTAAACTTAACCTAACCTAACCTAACGAAACCCCAAACATTACTGTAGATCTTTACTCAGAAAATTAATATATGCTCCCTTACTAATGAGACTTTATATACAACAGAGTGAGGTCATTCTTTGTTGATTTATACCATAAGGTGCTGGCTATCATGTGTCTGAAGATACCCTAAACTTAACCTAACCTAACCTAACGAAACCCCGAATATTAATTACTATAGGTCTTTACTCAGAAAATTCATATATGCTTCCTTACTAATGAGACTTTATATACAACAAAATGAGGTCATTCTTTGTTGATTTATACCATAAGGTGCTGGCTATCATGTGTCTGAAGATACCCTAAACCTAACCTAACCTAACAAAACCCCAAATAGTTACTATAGATCTTGACTCAGAAAATTCATATATTCTTCCTTAATAATGAGACTTTCTATACAACAGAGTGAGGCCATTCTTTGTTAATTTACACACACACACACACACACACACACACACACACGTAGGAAGTTGATCAGATACGTAAGCAAATACATTTACAAAACAAACAAACAAACAAATACATTTACCAAACAAACAAACAAACAAACAAATACATTTACAAAACAAACAAACAAACAAACAAATACATTTACCAAACAAACAAACAAACAAACAAATACATTTACAAAACAAACAAACAAACAAACAAATACATTTACCAAACAAACAAACAAATGCAATGAACAAAACCTAATTATCCAAATACTGAAACCCAACACACAACTCCCTTCTCTCCTTACCCTTATCCATTCCTCCTCCTCCTCCTCCTCCTCCTCCTTCTCCTCGTCCTCCTCCCTTCTGCCTCTTCTTCCTCTCCATTCGTTCTCTTTTTCATTTTCCTCCCTTTTCTCTTTCCCTTCCTCCTCATCATACTCCTCCCGTCTCACCTTCCTCCTCCTCCTCCTCCCTTCTGCCTCTTCCTCTTCCTCTTCATTCCTTCTCCTTTTCATTTTCCTCCCTTCTCTCTTTCCCTTCCTCCTCCTTCTACTCCTCCCGTCTCTCCTTCCTTCTCCTCCCCCTCCTCCTCCTCCTTCTCCTCCTCCCTTCTGCCTCTTCCTCTTCCTCTTCTTTCCTTCTCCTTTTCATTTTCCTCCCTTCTCTCTTTCCCTTCCTCCTCCTCCTACTCCTCCCGTCTCCTCTCCCTCCTCCTTCTCCTCCTCCTCCTCCTTCTCCTCCTCTCTTCTGCCTCTTCTTCCTCTTCATTCCTTCTCTTTTTCATTTTCCTCCCTTCTCTCGTTCCCTTCCTCCTCCTCCTACTCCCCCCCGTCTCCTCTCCCTCCTCCTCTACCCACCAGTCGGATGCACGGAGAGAGAGAAAACGTCTTGCTTGAAGGGATGACTCATGAGGAGCAGGTGCTGGCGGTAATCCCACACCTTCAGCGTCCTATCCTCCCCTGCCGTCACCACCAGAGGCTTCCATAGGCACGTGTCGGCGTCCACCACGGCCCCCTCGTGTAGCCGGGCCAGCAGGGGGGTGAATTGGAGGCTGGAGAGCTGTTTGGGGAGGATGGGAAGGGGGAAGGTTGTATTTTTTTTATAGTAGTGTTGGTTGGTTGGGTGGTGTTTGGTTGTGTAATGGGGGGAGGGATAGAGGAGGGAGTTTTTTGTTTGGTTGGTTGAATGATTGGTTGAGTTAGGGAGTGATTGGGTGGTTAAGTGATTGTGGTTGTTTTTTTATTATTTATTTTTATTTATTTTTGTTTTGTTATTTCATTTATCTATTTTTCTTTCTTTTTCTTCTTTTCATTATTATTATTATTTGTGTATGTGTTTACTGACTGACTAAAAGACTGACTGGCTGACTGTTGACTGACTGACTAAGTGAGCAAGTTAGTAACTGGCTCACTTACTGGCTAACTGACTGTCTTACTAACTGACTGACTTAATGACTAACTGACTTACTAACTGACTGATTAACTGACTCATTGTTGAGTGACTGACTGATTGATTGACTGAGTGAGTGAGTGACTGACTGACTGACTGACTAACTGGCTGACTGACTAATTGATAAAAGTTTATTTGGCTAACTAACTGACTGACTGAATGAATGAATGATAAGTATATAATTGGCTAACTAAATGATTGACTGACTAATTACTGCTTTATTTGCTAGATGAATAATTAATATCCTAAATGAATTGCTCACAACAATATAGGTTCCTTAATGCTTTTGAAATTAGATAATCTTTAAGGTTTGCTATAAAACAAGAAACACTAATATAAGAAAAAAAATGAAGCTTGAATAATAATAAGAAAGTGTAGGAGAAGAAAGAGAAGGAACAAGAAGAGGAGGAGAAAGAGGAGGAGGAGGAGTAATTGAAGCTGTGGGAAGAGAGGGACGGAAGAGAAAGGTGATTGGAGAATTAAAAGGAAGATGCAAACCAGGATGTGGAGAAAATTGCAGTAGTAGTTGTGGTAGTAGTAGTAGTAGTAGTAGTAGCAAGATGAGGAGGTGGAAGAAGAGGAACAGGAAGAGAACGAGATGTGAAGACGAACAGAAAGAGAAAGGGAGATAAAAGAGGATGAGGAAGATGGGGTGGAAAGGTAGGAGGAGGAGGAGGAAATGAAGTTGAAGAGCTTGGGAGGACAAAGAGGAGGAGGAGGAGGAGGCAGTGAGGAAGAGGAAGCGCAGGAGGAAGTCTCAATCTTAATCAGTACCGTAGATCGTAACACACACACACACACACACACACACATCCCTTCCCCCACCTCCCACACTTACATAAACACAACACACACGCACACACACGTAGTCTCACAAACATAGCAACATAAATACCCCCACCACTGCTACATTCTCTCCCTCTCTCTCCTATCCCCCTCCTCCATCTCTCTATCTCTCTCCCTTCCTCCTCCTCCCTCTCACCCACCGTGGAGGCATCGAGGGAGGGCAAAGGGTTGGTGAAGAGCTGGCAACTGTGTGTAGCGGCAACGATGGTCTTCTCGGATGGGCAGAGAGACAGCGTGGTTATGGTGTGTTCGCCGCGCCCGCTAACCAACGCCGCCGGACTGGGATCACACAGGCGCAGGACATACCGCTGGAATGAGAGAAGGTGGAGTTAAAGGGAGTGTTTTTTTTTTTTTTTACAACAAAGGAGGCAGCTCAAGGGCACAAAAAAAGGAAACAATAATAAATAAAAAGCCCGCTACTCGCTGCTCCTAAAAAAAAAAAAGAATCAAGAGAGGTGGCCGAAAGAGAGGTCAATTTCGGGAGGAGAGGTTGAGGATTGAAAAGAGTGTAGTTGGAGGTGGATTTGATGTTGATGTAAGAGAAGTAGTAGTAGTAATAGTAGTAGTAGTAGTAGTAGTAGTGGAGAGTGTTACTTGTGTATGGTAATGAAGAAAAGGGATGGGAAGGAGGTTGAGGATTGGAAGGAGTGTAGTTTGAGGTGAATTTGATGTTGATGTAAGATAAGTTTGTAGTAGTAGTAGTAGTAATAGTAAAGAAAACAAGAACGATTTATATTCTTATATCAGTCTTTTTTCTTTCATTATTTTATTTCCTTCTTTCTTACTTCAATCCGTTTATCTCATTCTTTCTTTCTCATGTCAGGACCTTACTTTTAATTCCTTCTTTCTTTTCTTCTTTCTTTCTTATATCAGTCTTTTTCTTTCCTTCCTTCTTTCTTTTCTTCTTTCTTATGTCACTCTTTTTCTTTCCTTCCTTCTTTCTTTCCTTTTTTCTTTCTATTTTCTGTATTTTCAGCACACATGAACGCGAATACTATACAATATTCACTCTTCCTAAGAAAAAATATAAAAAAAACTCAAAAGGAGGGAAACTAATTAAAAGACATGAAAGAAAAATATTGAGAAGGAAATTAATAAGCTCACAGCGGGAAATCAACCTTGAAGGGGCTTAATTAGTATTTAAAAAAAGGTAAAGTATATGTATAAGTAAATAAAAAGAAAAATCGTCAGAGAAAGTCAGTGGCATATGGTATAGCTGCGCGTGGCCTCGGTGCTCCTCTCCGTTACAAAATGAAAAAAAAAAGGAGAAAAAAAAAACGTACTCTCTGGCATTCACAAATTCAATGGTCGTGTAATGAGATGAATAAAGCGGATATGTTGAGGGTAAAGTAAATGGTAGGATTGGTAAAGTGAATGGTAGGATGGGTAAAGTAAATGGTAGGATTGGTAAAGTAAATGGTAGGATTGGTAAAGTGAATGGTAGGATTGGTAAAGTAAATGGTAGGATTGGTAAAGTGAATGGTAGGATTGGTAAAGTAAATGGTAGGATTGGTAAAGTGAATGGTAGGATTGGTAAAGTGAATGGTAGGATTGGTAAAGTGAATGGTAGGATTGGTAAAGTAAATGGTAGGATTGGTAAAGTAAATGGTAGGATTGGTAAAGTAAATGGTAGGATTGGTAAAGTGAATGGTAGGATTGGTAAAGTGAATGGTAGGATTGGTAAAGTGAATGGTAGGATTGGTAAAGTGAATGGTAGGATTGGTAAAGTAAATGGTAGGATTGGTAAAGTGAATGGTAGGATTGGTAAAGTGAATGGTAGGATTGGTAAAGTAAATGGTAGGATTGGTAAAGTGAATGGTAGGATTGGTAAAGTGAATGGTAAGATTGGTAAAGTGAATGGTAGGATTGGTAAAGTGAATGGTAGGATTGGTAAAGTGAATGGTAGGATTGGTAAAGTGAATGGTAGGATTGGTAAAGTGAATGGCAGGATTGGTAAAGTGAATGGTAAGATTGGTAAAGTGAATGGTAGGATTGGTAAATGATGATAAAGAATAAGATAAAAAAGTAGATGGATAAATATGAAGATAAGTATGAAGATAAGTAGTAGATCAGTGAGATAAGTAAAAAAAAAAATAGAGTAAAGAGATAAATAAAGTGAATATGTTAATGGTAAAGTAAAAGGTATTGGTAAAGTAGATGGTGATGATAAATAATAAGATAGAAAATAAGTATATGGATAAGTATACTACAGATAAGTTGTAGATTACTATAAAAGAGAAGTAAAAAAGGAGTAAAGAGACAAATAAAGTGGAAATGTTATTGGTAAAGTGAATGGTAGAATTGGTAAAGTGAATGGTGATGATAAAGAATAAGATAGAAAATAAGTAGATGGGTAAGTATACTAAAGGTAAGTTGTAGATCAGTATAAAATATAATAAAAAAAAAACCATGCAAAATTACATCTCGAACACTGACATACTTTCTAACATTCACCAAATAACACACACACAAAAAAAACGAGAAAAAAACAAAAAATAAATGAACACGTTAAATGTGATAAATAAGAATACAATAATCACATAAAAAAGAAAAAAAAGAACTAAAAATAAATGAACACGTTAAATGTGATAAATAAGAATACAATAATCACATAAAAAAAGAAAAAAAAGAACTAAAAATAAATGAACACGTTAAAAGTGATAATTAAGAATACAATCATCACAAAAAAGGAAAAAAAATAAATGAAAATAAATGAAAACGTTAAAAGTTATAAATAAATAACAATAATCACAAAAAAGGGAAAAAACACTAAAAATGACTGCACACGTTAAAAGATATAAACAAAAATACATTAACACAAAAAACACACACAAAAGTAATAACAACAAACTAAAACAAACAGAATAACGTTAATAGATACATATGTTAATAAAACAACAACCAAATAAATAAACAAGGAAACAAACGAACAGGAGAAAAAAAGGAAAACAAAACTACACCAAAGAATAGCCAAACATTTTCTTTTTTTTAATATTTATAGTCATTCTTCAAAACTTGTTAGATAAAGAAAACGGAAACGTGGGCATGACCTATACACGGCTGACTGACTGACTAATGCTGACTCTCTATTATTCAGAGAGAGAGAGAGAGAGAGAGAGAGAGAGAGAGAGAGAGAGAGTGCTGATATCTACACCAACAAACATTTTATCTCAAGCTTTTTCCTCCTCTCTCTCTCTCTCTCTCTCTCTCTCTCTCCTTATCCCCCTTTCCTCCCCTTATCATCGTCTCCCTACACACACACACACACACACACACACATTAATACATTAGGAACTTGCCTCACTCCTAAAAAAAGAACATACAAATGGATAAGAAAAAAATGACAAGAACAAGTTTGAGGAGTTGTAAAATATAATGTGATAAAAAATACAAGTAAAAACAAACATAAAAACAAACATATAAGAAAAAAACAAGTGTAAACAAACAACTATCAACAAACAGATGAAAAACAACCAATTAACAACGCAAGACAAAACAAACAAACAGGTACATATATAAACAAACAAGTAAATAAGAATCAGATAACATCAAAGAAAAAAACACAGGTAACAACACAGGTAAAACAAAGACCAGGTATATAAACAAACAAATAAGTAAGATCAGACAGGTGAAAACAAACAGCTATTAACACACAAAACAGGTGTATAAACAAACAAATAAGTAAGATCAGACAGGTGAAAACAAACACTAATCAACATACACCAGTAGTAACAAAACAGGTATATCAACAAACAAATAAGTAAGATCAAACATTTTTTTTTCAGCAGTCAGTTCAAGGGCATAACCCCCCCCCCCCCGCTATCAACACACACCTATATCATAACAACACACACAGGTAACACCACTGCCACCAACACCACCACCCACCCACCTGGAAGTAGTGCTCATTGACATCCTCGCTGCGCTGGAACACGAATACCTTGTCGGGGCCGCACGCACACAGGAACCCCCCGCTGAACACCGCCAGGGCTGTCACGCGGCGGTGGCGGGGACCCAACGGACGCCCGCCGCTGCCCTCCGCCACGCCGCCGCCGCCCCCGCCGCTACCCGTGCTCGTTCCCTTCTTCTCGATCTCCCTGGGGTAAAGTTGGGGGATGGGGTATGTGTTAAAGCTGCGCGTGGCCTCAGTGCTTATCTCCGTAACATTGACAAGAGAGAGAGAGAGAGAGAGAGAGAGAGAGAGAGAGAGAGAGAGAGAGAGAGAGAGAGAGAGAGAGAGAGAGAGAGAAGGTGGGTAAGATATGTAGTTTAGTGTTACAGGAGCAAGATTTTATTATTTTATTTATTTTTTTTTTTTTGCTAAGAGGATTGATTGATAGATTGATAGTTTATTGTTGCAAGTAAAACAACAAAGGAGAAGGGAGGAGCATGCCATCCCAACCCCCAGGCAGTACAGAGTGTGATTATACAACTAAGGATACATGTGTAAGTATCACCAGGAAACTAAAAAGATACAGTAGAACAAGATTTTTTTTATATGTATACATAATGAAAAGTAGGCTACATCGATGTATATAGATTTTTAATGATGAGAGGTAAACATGGCAAGATTTAACCAATATAGAAGAGAGAAAAGAGAGGGGAGGAGAAGAGAAAGGAGAAGAGAAAGAGAAGAGAGAAAGAAAGAGAAATGTAATCAGAGAGAAGGATGTGCTAGGCTAGAGGAGATAGAGGAGCAAGAGAAGGATTAAGAGAAGAGAGTGTGAAGAGAAAGAGAAGGAGAGAGAGAAAGAAAGAGAAATGTAACCAGAGAGAAGGATATGCTCGGGTAGAGGAGATAGAGGAGAAAGAGAAGAATTAAGAGAAGAGAAAGAGAAGAGAGTGAGAAGAGAAGGAGAAGGAGAAAGAGAAAGAGAGATGTAACCAGAGAGAGGGATGTGCTCGGCTCCAGGAGATAGAGGAGAAAGAGAAGGATAAAGAAAGTGAAAGATAAGATAAAGGAAAACAGAAAATAACAGAACTATTGAGAAAATGAGGTTGTGATGATAGAGATATAAGATAGAAGAAGAGAGGGACAAGAGAAACTGAGAGAGTAAAGTTACGGAGAAAAGGAAAAATGAAGTAAAAGAGAATGAGAAAAGGAAGAGTAAACGGAATAACATTTAAAGAGAGTGGAGAGAAAAGGTGAAATAGGGAGAAGGGAAGGTAAAATTAAAGAGAGAGAGAGAGAGAGAGAGAGAGAGAGAGAGAGAGAGAGAGACAGGACGGTAAAGTTGGAGAGATAGATATGGAATGCGGGAGAGTGGAGGAGAGACGGGAGGGAGGAGAGAGATAGGGAGGCAAGGGAAGTGTAGGGGAGGAAAGGGAGAGAGGGAGGAGGGAGAGGAGGGGGGTATACAGGGAGATAAAAGGTAGGGAGGAAAGTTTTAAAGAGGATAGTAAGGGAAGAGAGAGAGAGAGAGAGAGAGAGAGAGAGAGAGAGAGAGAGAGAGAGAGAGAGAGAGAGAGAGAGAGAACACACACACACACACACACACACACACACAAAGACTCTCTCTCTCTCGTCTTTTTCACAACTGGTCTGTTCTGTTGGTGAATAAAAAAAAAGTTCAATCAATCAATCAATCAATCATACTCTCTCTCTCTCTCTCTCTCTCTCTCTCTCTCTCTCTCTCTCTCTCTCTCTCTCTCTCTCTCTCACACACACGTACTGGAGGTCAGGATGGGTCACGTGCAGTTCCGTCCTCAGCTCTCCCTCCTCCAGCACCAGCACCGTCGCCGTCTCCGTGCCGATCAACAAGGTATGCTGATCCACCCACACCTGCCGGGGAGAGCCACAGGTGTCACGATGAAGCTAACGGCACGCGAACAGGTGACACAAAAGCGAGAGTTAGCAAGTGAGGTAGAAGATGGAGAGGTAGGAGAGAATAGAGGGACCTTCACCGATAACTCTCGCTGGTTTGACATCATTTTTTAAGACATAAAAAACAAAAGAGAGAGTTAAGAAGAGACGTGGGAGATGGAGGAGAGGAAAGGAAGTGGGGAGAGAATAGAGGGACCTTCATTGATCCCTCTCACTGGCTTGACATCATTTTCAGCATACATGAACAAAAGCGAGAGTTAACAAGTAAAGTGGGAGATGGAGGAGAGTAGGAGAGGAGCTGAAGAGAGAAGAGAAGGACACATATCAAAGAGGAGGTACTACAGGTATAATGAAGTAGCTAACTGTTCGCGCGCAGTAAGTAGCGGGCTTTTTTTTTTTTCATTATTGTTTTCTTTTTTTTTACGCCATTGCACTGTCTCCTCTGCTGTAAAAGAAGAAAAAAAGGATGAACAAAAGTGAGAGTTAGCAAGTGAGGGATGGAGGAGAGGAGGAATTACAGGAGAAACTGAAGAGAGAAGAAGAGACGGACCCACACCTGTCAGAGAGGATAAACAGGTGTAACGAAGTAGCTAGCGGTACGAGAACAGGATGAAGAAAAGTGAGAGTTAGCAAGTGAAATGAGAGATGGAGGAGAGGAGGAGAGGAGGAACTGGGAAGAGTAGAAGAGAGGGAGTCACACCTGTCGGGAAGAAGAACAGGTGTAACGAAGTAGCTGAACACGATGAACAAAAGTGAGAGCAAGTGAAATGGGAGATGGAGGAGAGGAGGAGAGGAGGAACTGGGAAGAGTAGAAGAGAGGGAGTCACACCTGTCGGGAAGAAGAACAGGTGTAACGAAGTAGCTGAACACGATGAACAAAAGTGAGAGCAAGTGAAATGGGAGATGGAGGAGAGGAGAAAAGGAGGAACTGAGGAGAGTGGAAGAGAGGGAGTCACACCTGTCGGGAAGAAGAACAGGTGTAACGAAGTAGCTGAACACGATGAACAAAAGTGAGAGCAAGTGAAATGAGAGATGGAGGAGAGGAGGAAAGGAGGAACCGAGACGAGGGGAAGAGAGGGAGTCACACCTGTCGGGAAGAAGAACAGGTGTAACGAAGTAGCTGAACAGGATGAACAAAAGTGAAAGCAAGTGAAATGAGAGATGGAGGAGAGGAGGAAAGGAGGAACCGAGACGAGGGGAAGAGAGGGAGTCACACCTGTCGGGAAGAAGCGCAGGTGTAACTAGAAAGCTAACGACACACACTTGTACACAGGTGGAAAATGAAAGCGAGAGTTACACCTGGTTGTCTGAACGTCATATTAGTTTTCAGCAATAATACTGTGGTTGATTTGTTTTTTTGGACTCGTTTTTTTTTTTTTTATTGTTTTAGCAAGAAGAAAAAAAACCTCGTAGCAATAACATTTAAATAGTTCGTCAGATGTTATGATATATTTTTTTTAACAGTATAGGAGGCAGCTCAAGGGGAAAAATAGGAAGAAGAAAACATAAAAAAAATCAAGCCAAAAAAATAAAATAAAAAGAGAAACAAAGACGCAAAACAGCTCGTAGAAGTAATGTTGAAATAAGTCGTTCGCTGTTATGATTTTTTTTTTTCTGTATATGAGGCAACTCGGAGAAAAAAAAAGAAATAAAGAACAACAACAAAAAAATAGATAGAAAGTAGAATGAACGAATAAATAAATAAATAAACATAGCAGCGGCGAGTAGCGTTTATTTTTTTATTTATTTTTTTACTCTTTTTGTTGCCCTTGAGCCGTGTGTCCTCTGATGTAAAAAAAAAGAAAAAGAAAAAAAAAAAGAAGTTATATCTCACTGAACTGATCACGCCTTGCATTCAGTGCCTTAGTAACAGTGCTGGTCGCATTCATTATCTTTATCATCATTATTTTCACTGTTATTGTCACCCCCCCCCCACCCACCCCACCCTCACCACCATCACCACCACCCTCACCACCATCAGCACCACTGGAGTTAGAGATAAGAGGGCGGTTACTAATGAAGATAAGGAGGTTGATACACACACACACACACACACACACACACACACACACACACACACACACACACACACACACACACAGAGTGGTTATTGTAGCTGTCTTAGAAGCCCCAAGTTAGGTTAGGATCGGTAAGTTCAGTTCGACGGAGTTAGATTAAGTTAGATAAGGTTAGGTAAGGTTTGGTTTGGTTAGGTTTGACTAGAATAAATCAGGTTAGATGAGGCTTGGTTAAATTTGAGAAGATGGTTTGGTTTAGTTAGATTAGCTTGAATATGGTTTGGTTTGGTTTAATTTGCTTATTTTTGTTAAGACTAGATTAGCTTAAATATGGTTTGGTTTGGTTTAATTTGCTTATTTTTGTTAAGACTTGGTTAGGTTTAAGACAGGACCGAAGCAAATCTAGCCAGACAAAACCTGACCAAACCTAATCTTTCCTAACCTAACGACCTAACCTTACCTAATCTAATCTAACCTAACCACACCTGATCAATTTTTTTTATTTTTATTTTTTTATTTTTTTTACAGTAGGAGGAAGCAGCTCAAGGGCAAAAATGAATGAAAACAAAAGAGTCAGCTAAACACTGCCCCTATGAAAGGAAGCAGAGCAGAGAGGCCAAAAGAAAGGTCAATTTTGGGAGGAGAGGCGTCTCGCTACTTAGGTCAGGTCAACACTGGTTAGGTTTCATTTGGACAGGTCAGGTTAGATTTGGACATCATACCCCTCCCTCACGCCCTCTCAACATCACCCCCCCCCTCCTCCACCCCCCCTCCCCCCACACCCACCCACCTGACACAGACAATGGTGGTTATGGCCTCCCTGGTATCCCCACGTCTTGAGCAGCTTGTCGTTGAGCCTGAAGAGCTTCAAGACGCGCTCGCCCACCACGGACAGCACGCCGCAGTCCTGAGGGTGGTAGCACAGGGACGAGACGGGACCCAGACCTGGCGTGTCGCTCAACCGCAGCACAGAGAACACCTGACGGAGGGGAGGAAGGAGGCGGTGTAGGTGTGGGGGGAATAGGGAAAGGTAGAGTGCGTATATACAGGGAGGTGAGAGGTAGGATTAAGGGAGTTGTAGAAGGTAGGAATATGAGAGGAAATGTAGAAAGAAGTAGAGAAAGGAGAAATGTAGGAACAAGTAAAGAAGTAGCAGAGGAGGAGGAGGAGGAGGAGGAGGAGAACTAGAGGTGAATAGAGGAGGAAGAGAAGTGGGAATAAGAGGTTTAGTTAAAGAAGAGGAAGATAAATAAAGGAGCAGAAGGTCAAGGAGAAAAAGGAGGAGGAAAAAAACGTGGGATAAGGAGGAGGAGGAGGAAGAGGAGGAGGAGGAGGAAGAGGAGGAGGAGGAGGAGGAGGAGGAAGAGGAGGAGTAGCAATAGAAAAACAAACATAGACATACAAGAACAGACGACGGGATATAAACATAGACAGACAAAGAGAAAGACAAAGAACAAACATAAATAGACAAGGATAAGTTTAGACAGCCACCTCCCAGACATACAGACAGACAAAACCCCCATTCCCTCACCTTGCTCTTCTCCCACAGACAGACAGACAGACAGACACCCACCTCACACAAACAAACAAACCTTTCTACCTTTCCCCTTCTCCAACACAAATAAACAAACCCTCATACTTTTCCATTCCCCTACACAAACAAACACAGAAACCATCCTACCTTCCCCTTCTCCCACACAAACACACAAACAATCCCTCCTGCCTTCCCCTTCTCCCACACAAACACACAAACAATCCCTCTTACCTTCCCCTTCTCCCACACAAACACACAAACAAACACTCATACTTCCCCTTCTCCCACACACACACAAACAATCCCTCCTACCTTCCCCTTCTCCCACACAAACACACAAACAAACACTCATACTTCCCCTTCTCCCACACAAACAAACCCTCATACTTCCCCTTCCCCCACACAAACAAACACACAAACAATCCCTCCTACCTTCCCCTTCTCCCACACAAACAACACCAGGGTCCAGTCGGGCGCTCCTCCCTGCGCAGCCACCATCTGTTCGTCCGGGCTGAACGCCGCCGCCACGTACCCCTCGCTGCCCATCTCGCCGCAGCTCAGGAACCTCAGCCGTTTGCGCCCCGCCACGTCCCACACGCTCACCGCCGCTGCCTCGCCCGCCCGACACACGCATAGGTACTGCCTGAAGGATGGGAGGGAGGCAGAGTATGGGGTTGTAGTGCTCTAGTCAGACTCAGCTATGACGTTCGATAGGGAGTGGCACGCTCGGGTACTTCCCTGCCCACAGTGTTGCCAAACCTAGCCCTCGGAGTAAGGACAGTCATTGGAGTAGGAGCAGCGTTGCCAAATTATCGTACTCAGCGCACTGCATTTTCCTAGTTTCTGAGCGATAACTCTAGCAAAAAAGAGCGAAAGCCATCACGTTTTAACAGTTTCAACGATAACTTTAATTCTCTATCGTTGTTTGTGTGGTTACGACGGTCTTGGAGCCTAAAAAAAATGATAAATGCAATGCTCAGAGTACGACAATTTGGGAACGCTGAGTAGGAGGAAGAGGAGGAAGAGGGGTAGCAATAGAAAAACATAGACGTGACTTAAGACATACAGGAACAGACGAGGCAATATAAACAAAGACAGACAAAGAGAAATACAAAGAAAACAATGTGAGGGAGAATGTCACAGTGTAAGGAGGATGTGACATGGTGTCCTTGATCGCTGACAACGTTGGAAAGCAAAAATGTCACGCGTGCATTGCTATTATTCTGAAAAGCAAGACATTCACATCACTGTATAGCATTAATAGCTGACATTAGGAGAGTGTTGTATTGGGGGTGATGTGGCAACGCTGCAAAGAGCCTCGAGCCCCTCCCTAACGGACTTTATATTTGTGTCTGATTATAAGAGTGAAAAACTGGAGGGAAGGAGAGGAGGGCGTAGTAGTAGTAGTAGTAGTAGTTGTGGTTCTAGTGGTAGTGCAGGACGGAGAAGAGAGAAAACAAAGATGTGATGATGCAGAACGAAGAGGGGAGAAGATAGGCTATTAGTGGTGATTTGAGGAAGAGAGACGAGAGGAAGAGAGGAGGAGAGGAGAGAATGGTACTAATGATGGT